>NW_008751842.1:89288-103144 GCF_000715545.1 Opisthorchis viverrini
GTGGCCAGTTACTTGTGAAGCATTTCAACGAGTTCATGCTGACTACTGTAGTCCTTTTCTCGGTAAATACTATGCTTTAATTCTTATTGACGCATATTCACGTTGGCCTGAAGTTTTGCTAACTACGTCTCCAATTGCCGAATTTACTCAGCAAGCATTGAGGGAAGTATTCAGCCATGAGGGTGTACCAACTGTTTTGGTCACTGATAAGGGCATACACTTCACTGCAAAATTCCCTGAAGAATGGTTAAAGGGTCTTGGATGTCGACATCTGTTTACTGCTCCGCGACGTCCCCAGTCGAGTGGACTTGCGAAGAATTTTGTCCGAACACTAAAGTCTGGCATTATTTTACTCTCTCCTACTACTTTTGTGGAATTGGATCGTGGGATTGATGATTTTCTAATCCAATACAGGAACGCAGTCCATTCCGTTACTGGGAAGAGTCCTGCGCTTCTATTTAAATCTCATTCGTTGCGTACAAGTCTTTATTGTGCCAAAACGGCTGATGTTACGTTTTTCAAGGGTAATGATTTACGGCCTGCTATAAGAATAGTACTTTCATCAAGTGGCAAGCGAAAGGTCACAATTCTCGATTTGGATGATTACTCTTGTCATCGGAGACACATTGACCAGGTTGAGTTCAATACCAGAGGTCAGTCTGTTAACGGCACTCCTGCTGTTTCAAATACTAATGAGTCCTTCGTAGATGAACTTATGGTGTCTGAACAAAACGTATCTGAAGAACACACAATCTGTAAAGAGTCTGAAGTTTCCAGTCCGAGAAGATACGAAAGATTGCGGTCAAGACCACCACTGGACTATAAACATCCACACGCTCATTCAAGGTGTGGCGGATGTGATGAACATGACTGATACTCTATCCGTTGCTCTATTCATTATTCTCTTGTTTTAATATTCCATATGCTGTACATATTCGCCAGTTCGAATACATATGTGCTGGTTGTTACGCTTCGCTGAATTCTGGATTTCTACTTCGTCTGGTTATACCGATATACGTACGGAACTTAATTCTCACATAAATCCTCTAACGTAAATTGGCTTTCTGATCCAGAGAGAGCAAGGACGCGGCTTTTCAAAAAAGCAGGTTCAATTCTAAATGGATGCACGATTTGTGGATGCCCAACGAGGTATTTTGAATGAATCCGACAAAAGTGCGCAGGCTGTGTCGTCGTGATTTTGTTTCGTGCTCTTTAAACGTGGTTGAATTCCCATTGTCAGTCTTCACATAGGTCGTCTGTCCATGTTGGAGGTGGCCAATTTTCATACTAATGCAGCGTGTCTGCTAACAAAGCAAATATGTGAGCAACTTGGTAGAACTAAGTTGTTTTCTGCTCTTACCTATCCACAAACCTATGTGATGAGTTATCCCATAGTTTAAGTGTTTGGGACCGTAGGCTATCCAGTGTACGCCATTTTCACATTCGCTTAATTCCAGCTGATGGTGTGGTACACTTACATTCCGCGGTTAACTGGACCAGAATGGCGTGTATGATTAGCCGCCACATAAGATTTCTTTCAACTTTGGGCTTTTAAGTTGATGTTTTCGGTTCAAGTGAACGTCAGTATAAGAAACAGTGGACTCATACTCAAATATAGATTACGTTATATGATAAAATTAGTTGTGGCATGTTCTCGAATTCCTTACCGAGAATGGACTTGCACTTAGCTTGGTAATGTTTTCCTCACTCGTTTCAGACTTTCTTGGCCCAGTCAACTTGAACATAGTATGATAAAAACGCCAAAATACAGAAGGTGCTAAAGTATTTGACACATTTCATTCATATATGATTAGAATGTTTCAAACGCCATTGGAATCACGTCAGCTCTAGATGAAACTGACTCCAACATCGAATATATTGTTATCGATATCACTAGGTGGGTATCCGAGGGTTCACTTTCATCATAAAATTTGAACGATGGTTTAATTTTCTCCCTTTTAATATAACTGCTTTTTCAGATACTGTTTCATCGGAGTTCATTTTCAATTTATTGATCGCCTTAAGGCCGCTAGATTAATTAGCTGAGTCCGTAATTTTTCTCACTGCTGTTCGAAATAATTTCTTCCAAATTATTAAAATCCAACCAAGGAACTTCAACTTTCCATCTTGAAATCACGTGGAGAATGTAAAAATTGCGTTATACTGGGGAATGTATAAATGGCTGGCAAAAAGGCTCAATGCTCACTGCGTCCTTTGGTATCGAACTAGCATTACAAAAGCGAATATGTATGCCTGCGCTCTTCAGTCAGTATCACCGCCGCACCTGATCGATACTTTTGGAATAAATGTAGACGTAGGCACAATAAAAACAGTATTAGAGCTGCTCTTCAGTCTTTCAGGAAGAACTAACAAAATTCATCAAAAACGGTCATGAACCAAGTGAAATTTAGGGGATTGTGCTTCCAGGGCCGACCGAATATTACCTTCCTTGAATTTGACTCAGTCTTTTCATTCCGAAATTCAGCGTGCAAGCGTTTCTACGCGAGTGAGAATGTACGTTGACTTATCTAAAACCTTTTCTACAACAGGCAGTTCCCGTGAAGATTTCAACTCTCGCAATTCTTCTAAACTTCAATAACTGAACAAGAATCCGAACTCTTGGAGATCATCAAAACCCCAACGTTTACTTCTTTGCCGGTGAGAACCTTTTCGATTGGGAGACGGAGGCCAGGCACAAACTCTGTTGAATAAGCTAACAACCATCATATCACCTTTTGACATGCGCCTTGCACTATCAAAGTGAAAATTTACGCTTCAGAGTCAGGAGTCTCTTAACATGCCCCTTACAATTCCAGAATCGTTGGACGTTGTGGGGAATTTTACATACTTCGGTAGTTGTGTAGCTCTGGCGGAATTGTCTGATAAAGTTGGTGCACGAATCTCGTTTGCTAATTTGCGTCACTTATAGCTCCAAAGGTATGTCATTTGGTCTTAACGTTAGCGTTTGTCAGACTACAGTAATGGCTGTATTGTTGTATGGTTGCGAAACATGGCCACTGTAGACAGTGATTTGAGGTACAACAGGCAGTTCCCGTGAAGATTTCAACTCTCGCAATTCTTCTAAACTTCAATAACTGAACAAGAATCCGAACTCTTGGAGATCATCAAAACCCCAACGTTTACTTCTTTGCCGGTGAGAACCTTTTCGATTGGGAGACGGAGGCCAGGCACAAACTCTGTTGAATAAGCTAACAACCATCATATCACCTTTTGACATGCGCCTTGCACTATCAAAGTGAAAATTTACGCTTCAGAGTCAGGAGTCTCTTAACATGCCCCTTACAATTCCAGAATCGTTGGACGTTGTGGGGAATTTTACATACTTCGGTAGTTGTGTAGCTCTGGCGGAATTGTCTGATAAAGTTGGTGCACGAATCTCGTTTGCTAATTTGCGTCACTTATAGCTCCAAAGGTATGTCATTTGGTCTTAACGTTAGCGTTTGTCAGACTACAGTAATGGCTGTATTGTTGTATGGTTGCGAAACATGGCCGCTGTAGACAGATGATTTGAGGCGTCATCCGGTTTCTACCACAGATGTCTCATAAGCGTTGCTGGTGTCGGATAGCGTCAACGAATTTATAACGAAGCGATTAGAAAACGGGTACTTGATTGTGCGGCAGGTAGTTCAGTCACCGAAACGGTCAAAATCATCAGCTGCGGTGGCCCGGTCGTGAGCTACGCATGCCGAATTATTGTTCTCCATGCCTCTTTTGGGATGGCGCAACCTGTGAGGTTGAGAACGTGTGACTTGACATAAGGGTGTGTATTTGATTACGAACAGCGTAGGTGTTGTTGGTGCGGTTCGCCTTCCAGGATGAGATCTCCTCAATTTCCCCCTTAAGCTCTCGGTTGAAGACGCTCTGAGAAATGGTGGCCACTCGATGTCAGTGGCTCTCGTGCTGTCGGTTCCTGTCCTGGTTGAGTGTTTGAAGATGTAGGACATCACAAGTTTTCGCCACTCATCCATTCCTTTCTCTTTACTTTAAAGATTTAAATATGATTAGGTAAACTCCGTAGTCTTACGGTAGTCACTGTCCAAGACGCTTATGCTGACTCTGATGATTTGGAAAGCCTCCTTTGACTACTGAATGTAATTGACCTGCCGCTTGATGCATGTGGTTCCGCTAAAATTTTGCGCACCCGCCATCAAGAGCCCATATCTTTTGACATACAGTCTTTCTCTGGGGGTACCAAGCCGTGGAAAAAACCTCATACAACCCGCAGACATTAGTCTCTTGAAAGATGGTGATCCCTTCAGAGACCGAGCGCTAAAGTCCTTATGTTCAGTACAGGTGGAACCACGCTTCGGGGCTAATTACGAAGTCGACAACAATTATGTTTTGATAATATATAAACTTGATGTTGAGGATGCTAGACGGTCGGTGCACGGGTTTTGCATGCCGGTTTTTTGGATAAAATTTTACAGAACATTGATAGCAGCACTTACCTCTATTGACTGCGCACCACTGGAACATTAAGCTTATTCTTAAATTTCAATTGGAAGCCGAATCTCACGGAATCTGGTTCATGTGGTCTTATTCGGAAGCTGGGATTGGAACTGTTGAAGGGACTCCCGTATATTTTTGAAATTCATTTCGAAGGAACTTCACATGTATAAACAGTCTGTTCCATCACTGTGGATGTCTTCTGGGAGTATTCGCTGCACGGGTTCCTCGGAGAACGAAACGGTCGACGATGCGTCATTAAATTTGTGCTACTAACGTTACCACAGTAGATGAGCCTTATGGACCATTCACCTTATGGGCGAACTGGCACAAGTAGAGAATCAAAACGACTAGTACGCAATCATACAGAACCACTGGAGTTGGAAGAAAGCTACACATTTCGAACACGATTGTAGATTATAGTATTCTGTTTAGGTTGAACGCCATTAGGTTTGAGAGAAATGTGCCTTATTTTCGGTTTGTCTGCACGTATAGCGTTATTAAGGGAACAGTGAAAAAGCGTACAGTGACCGAAGCAGAAGCGAGTAAACGAGTTGAAGGTGCCTGTGGAACTTAAGCGAACGTGGGTCATGCATTGAGTTGTCTGAGAAATGCGTCTGTTAGGCTACCTTTTTCCAGTTCGGAAATTCTAGCTTCTGTTTGGCAAGTGTTTCGCTTTTTACAAGCCACGGATTCCGACTTCTTGTGACTTACTGAAACTTGAAATGACGAAGGACACCAGCATCCAAATGACTATGCGGTAGAAACACTTACCTGTGCATTACGGTTGTACCACCACGCCAAAATCAGTCGCCGGTTCAGGGTAGACTCTTGAGTGTTCGTTTTCTAAATGTGAGTTTGAATTAGTAGTAGTAGTTTCAAGTAGTAGATCTTCGAGTGCTGTTCAGGACCCTCGTAATTCTCCGAGAATGATAGCTCATGAAAACGCTTTATTGCTTATGAAAAGCCGTAGGAAAGTCATATGAAAGTCGTATGAAAAGTCCATACTGTAGCCCACTGAACAGTACTGCTTACAATAATGGTTCAAAAGTGTCCATTCTAGAACGCCTATGTGATCTTGAAAAAATCGTCCGAGAAAGTGCCTAATTTTGCGCAAAGGATTGACGTAATGTAGTGCTACACGTGTTGCGTTTTCTTTTGTTCAGCGATGCGAGTACTGCTCGCCAGCCTCTGGTCTATTTTTCCATAAACTCTTCAGTGGACTTTCAACCGAAAAGAAAAATATTGTTGTATTTTGCTCCACTGAAGTGTTGGCGCATACCTTCAAGGACTAAATGGGAACCACGGAGCACAGGGTGCAAAAGAAAAGGCGTACAGAACCCCTATTTGCGACTTCTCGTACACCGGATGATAGGTCGAACTTTTGGGCTTCACCTAGGTATCAGCCGCTGCCGATTAGTCAATGCCTCATCCGTTCTACACCTGTGAAGACGCTTGATGAATGTTAGAATTTCAATAAGTTAGCTTTACTCCGCGTCCAACGACGTAACAGACGGTGCTCCTGAAATGACGCGGCAAAATGTGAGGTTGGAAAAATATCCTTATACTGTTCTGCACTCGAGCAAAAATAGTGAAATAATCATTTTTTCGTGTATAATATTGGAAGGCTCGCTACTAAAGTGAGTGAATCATTCACTGATGATTGACGTCAAGTTCAAAACTGGAAGATGGCATCCAACCATGACCTATGAATGCGAGGCTAAGTGTGGCCCAAACTCTTCAAACTATTTATGTCCTAAGGAAACGCAACTGTCTGTCTCACTTATGAGTGAACGGACTATGGTCTGTATAGAAAGATCACAAATTCAGTACTCTGACGTATTAGTTGACTATTGCATCCAAAATGGGCTACCGGCATGCGCAAAGTGCCGAAGACCAGTGGCTCGGGCTGGCTGGTGTGACGTTTGAAAATTAGGCATATCGCATCCAAATGTGATTCGCCCAGAAAAATTAACAACAATTATTGGCAAATTCATATAGACTAGCGCAGTACAGCAGTACAGCGCGTACAGTAGGCTAGGCCAATATCATCACCATCAACCATCAAGCGTACACGGGTCCTGGTGGTGCCAAGGTCAGAGCCTGATTACTCCGTGCTACAGATATTTGTAAGGTATTGCTAAGCATTGGTAACAACAATGTAAATCGGGTAGTGTTTGAACACGAATTCCGGGTGTAGTGGCGGTGGGAACAATGAGTGGGGTAGTTAAGAAGTAACACCCTATTGCATATGAACAGCTTCAGTAGCAAAAAGATATTTTATTGAATAGCCGCTCGTTCAGTTAACACTCCGAAGGTTTACCAGAATTCATCACAACGACATTTCTTTGCAGCCCATATTTCCTACGATCAGAGTGCCGCATCAAAACGCAGCCCTTCAGTCTTCCACCCTTATTGATCCAGTCAAGAAAAGGACAGTAACGAATCCTAAAGGATTCTTTCCCGTTCGTCCAAATGATTGTGAAACTCTCGGAAATATACGACTGTATACAAAATGCTTCCTAGCTCCCTTTAAAAGGCCCTGATATGGCATGAAGAGCACAAACTGGATACCTCTGCGTATCTATTACGACACTTGCTCCTATTATGCACCATGGGTGGTCAGTTCTGTTTCAATATGAACAGCAACATAATGTAGTGACGATGTGAAGCCTGCTTGGACCGGTCTTAGTTGATCTGCAGCAAGCAGACTGAGGCTTACTACGGTGCGACGGTTTGCGTAAGCCCACTGAGTCATGCTGAAGGACGGTCATGTGACCCACGGAGTATCTCCTCCCTGGCTGTTCAGTAGGTAGAGGTCAGACAAGCAGTCTATTAGCCCTCCTGATTAATGTTCCCAACAGACGTGGCAACTTAAATTTACTGTGGTAGTCACACGAACTACCCTAAGGGTGTTGCTGTCTCCGTTTGAGCACCCTGCAGTATTTCAGCGGACTTGCACCCATGAATTCCACAAAGTACCTCCATTCTGCACCCCTAATCGTGTGATGACCTCGGCCAGTCCGCCCTAATCCCTGGAAAATTCAGGGCAAAGAAGCTGAAACATGCGACTGCCGACGCCTCCTATCTTTCTTCATTAATCTTCCTCAAGTTCCATCCAGCCTCATTTGAGGACCACTCTTCCACTGATCCCAGTTGTAGGCACTTCAATGAAACCTGCAGTAAATTGACTGATTTCACCTGACCGCTTAAATCTGCTGCTCAACGACCCCCACTCAAATTGCGTTTCCCCATTCGTATTGCAGCCTTTATTGCCCGAAACCTTAAACAAGCTGGTGGAAAAATCTGCCCTAAGGAGCATTTTTGATACCTTATCGACAGATGTTGGGTGCATCCTGACACCTGAATACAAGATCCAAGTGCAGTATTCGAGCTCACGGCACGTTTGCTGTCAAGATGCTACCGAAGAAGAACTTTACGTACCCGCCCAGACGATTGCGCTGGTGTTCACACAGCTTCCTTAATTATATACCTGTAAACAGTCATCCTTTTGCTGTCCGTCAATCTGTTTCCATAAAGACACGCATCGGCCGGAATAATTAGCATAATTTTTACATTTTCTGCTGATGCACCAACTGTAGACCCAACACCGGGATATCTATCGGAATTATCACCCTTTCGCTCACCACGATGAACTCACTGGAGACTTAAGTGAGCAGCGTCCCAGTTTGCACCAGCCATCACTTGCTGACAAGCGAAGTTTAGATATGATACTGGTGAGCACCCACTCAAAAATCTGTATTGACCACCAGTTCCTCATCAGTATTTGGTTTGAGCTTGAACTCAGCGTTTAAGGCACGGACTTATTGAACGGAAGGCCCGTGGTTCGAAAACAACTTCGGCACCTCGACCCCTCTAGTCTGGACAACCTGGTGTATCTCAGCCACTGGGCCTCCTTCGGGTGGCATCACCTAGGCACTGGGCCTGTTTTTTTTCGCTATGCAAACACATGCAAGGCGCACTCCAAGGGAACGACGCTCTTGGTTACGAACCTGTATCTTAAGCAAGACTTGGAGAATGTGGAAGACGCCGTCTAGTTATTTAATTACCATCAGTCCGCACAGATTTCTATCAATAGAATCTCAAATGCGATCCCTTTAAGGCATACGCTTTACATCTTCAAAATGAAAACTACCGCGGCAGGATTTCGAATCCTCTTGAAACTTCATGGAAAGTACTTTAATTTTAAGTTTGTGGTTCACGAAATATTAACGGGTATTCATTGGCGCAAGGTTTGCATATAAGAGCCGGGAAAATTTGTCATAATGAGAAGTTAGGAGACCTTGAAGGTAATTCAACCAAACTGCGGTAGTACGGCTGTCGCCGTACAGCTTCACCAAAAGAAAGGAAAGGCTTTGGAACAAAAAGAAAACCTAGGTGGTACCCCTAAAATGTTTTCACCATATTACTATAACGGGGATCGAGTGCAACAGATATTGGAACAAACTTCCGTAACAGCATTCAACGCTGTCTTACTTAATGAGCAGCAAAACCCGGTTGGCGCTAACAGAAATATTAGTTTTCTCTTCCTGAATTTGGTGCGTGAAGTACGCCTAAGCAGGCCCAAAAATGTCCGAAACTTCCAACCAGCACAATCTAATACCGCCTACTGAACTATCAAACAACAGTCGTTTTGCTGAGGCAATGATGATTTGACGCCACAAACCCATGTCTAATAAGTTCGGATTGTAGCTATCTTACCTCAGTAAGGCTGGCATAGAAACATGTCTACAGCCACAGTACCCTGACTATGAGGACCATCATTTGTCATAGGGATATCACTGGTCTACTTCTGTCCGAAAACATATCCGCTGAATTCTTCTAAGCTTGGTTTGTAAAAGGCTAGTGAGATAAGCGAAACGGCTGGAGTTAACCTAGCATAGTATGACGGTTTTCCTTACTCCACGACATTGTTCATTGGTAGCCGTTGAAAAAATACGGCAGAGAAGTCACCTCAACAATCGATGAGTAACACAGCTAACACAATCCGTAGGAACCGATAAAATACGTTGGGGGAACACGTTGGTCCGTCGTTGACCGCGAAATTCCGGGCGAAACCAAGGAAACTTAACATGGAGTATTCGTCCATAGGCAAAGGTAGCGCTTAATATAACGACCAGCCAAACGATACAAGGGACTGCACATGTCCAGTGTGAAGGACAGTCGTATCTGTTATTGAAATCACAATAGCATCTAATGAGAAACAAAATGTTATTCGATTTCGAAATTAACTTCGCTTGCACATTGCAACCACCATTCGTGTAGTATCGGGGAGCGCATTTATTACCGCGAAAAAGTGTACAAACGTATGTACAAGTTATATGGCAAATATCTAATTCAAAATGCAGCTTCCATCCTCTTCTTTTTCTTCTTTGGAAATACATCAACATGGTTTGGCTCAGCATCCCCAACAACCAAGCTGGATTCTGACGCTGACCGCTTACGATTCTGGCGTACAACCGCTGGTTTCACTTCCATTGCCGCGCATTCAGAAAGATGGCGTTTCTTTTTTTTCTTCCCCACGTTCGGGTTTGTGAGTTCGTTAGATTCATGCATCGTGGCAGCTTCATCATGATCGGGGTCCGTCTTTGTCTTAACCTCCTCTTCCTCCATCTGTCTTAGTTTCTTCTTTTTCTTTTTAGGGAGAGGAACTGACGGTACTGACTCACCGTCCATCTCCGTTGGAGAGTGTGCAGTGATTGGAACCTTCTGATTCAAAATCGTGATGGCCTTCTTTTTCATTTTGCGAATAAATTTCCGAGCCTATACGTTGAAAAGTGCACGTGAGTGAGTGAAAACAAGCGATTAAATTGCCATGAAACAGAATTAATAGAGTAGCCTCATAGGTGTTCTCAGATAACACGATCGATCAATCTACATTTCCAAGAAACGATATCCGAGTAAGAATGAGATGGTAAACCAAGACAACAGATAACATAGCTGAGTATTATATTCTTTGAAAAACAACCCAACGGGAATGGCATATGCTACTTGACCCGTAAAACCTAACATAGCAAGCCGATTTAGCACCACTATTCACCTTGGAACAGCAAAACACCGTCCAGACAAAGTAAATTGTACACTTTAGTAGCCTTAACAACTTAAGAGGGGTTCGGTAATCACACTATCCCATTAAGTCTGTAAGGCTTGTGCACACAGATACAGACACTACAGATGAGTCTGTTTACGGGTAAACGTCCCGTGAATAACCAAAAAAGCTTGAAATTACCTGTTTAACCCAGATGTTGGTACACATTGTTATTCAACTGCTTTGTTTAAAAACTGCAAGCCCGAAAAAAACGAACAACAGTTTCATGTTCCTAATGGAAATGGCAGCCATCAGTCTCATGAGAGAGCGATTAGCTGCCATACAAATGATTGGAGTGACAGTTACAAAAGCATTTAGATCAGTACTCAAGTCAAAATTCTGTCGGAGACCGTATACACTCACCTCCACGTTAGCAATTTCCATCGCTTCAGCATTCGTCAGTGCGGTTTGACCAGTCTCGAAAAAGTTCAGGCGATCTTCGATTTGTTTTCTCAAGTGCTTGCCGTAAATATCGGATAATATCTCACTGAAGCAATCCAAACGACAGGCTATGGCACATTTGGCAGCCAAAAATCGGGAGATACGTCCCTTATTCTCTCTGGCTGCCCTGGATATGAACGGGCTGTGGAAGATAAGTCCATATTTCGGTGTTCGTCCACGACGTCGTAGCGCTCGGAATAGGGCTTTCTCGGCTCCCAAGATTTGAATGGTTGATGCAGGGAACTTAGCCAGATTCATCAGCGATCCCGCATGCGATATCAAGCGGGCACTCACTCGGTCCCCAATAAGTGTGCTCAAATTAGGGGCTACGCCGGACAACTTGGAGGCGAGGTAATCCTGTAATTGTTTCCGGCGATCCACTAGCGACAAGATTTTCTCAGTAAATGCCGTCAGATGTTCGGCGTCCTCTTCAGTTATATCGAAACCTAAAGTTTATCAACAATGACTGAAAAAGGACTTACCAAACGAGGAGGTGGCCGCATCAATAATCATCTGAGCCCTCTCACTGTCAACAATCGCTTCTAAGGCCTCCAGTTTGTCTTGTGTGACTCCTTCGCGAGTTCCAATCAGACCAATCACCTTGACGAAAGTGACATTATCGGGCACTATTTTGACCAGCTCTGGGAAGTGATAGGAAAACCACTCCTTAACACGCATGCAAAACACGTTGACATCTTTGTCTAGTTGATCGAGCAGATTGATCGACTGAATGATCATGTTGTCATTTCTAAGCAGATGCAGTGGTAAAGGTGAAATGTGACGACAAACCTGTTCACATTGAACTTGACCTTGGCACGTGAATAACTGTGACCTAAACCGAGTTGAGCCTTGGACTCGGCGAAATGGGAAAGCTCTTTGATGTATGTTGGAAATCGAAGTCTGAGAGCACGAAATGCGTCTGTTAGTATAGACTCTGAGGAACAGATTAAAGTGTCAGGAAAGCCGGCTTCCGGACTCTTGATGGCATCTGCTAACTTTCTTTCCGCCACACAAAGCATGGTGGCACCGTCGAGAGGTAGATTTTCCAGTAGGAAGTTTTTCAAATCCTCGTGTACCATCCCTTCTGATACAGCGTTGCAATTTTGCAGAGCACTGGCAGATGACGAGAATGGGGAGAAGGCGTGCAATTTAAAGGACTTGCAAAATGTTTCGTCGTCATCCAGTAACTCCTTAGCCAGCTCCACTATCGATTCGACATCAGCTGCTTTAACACGTAGTAGGGCGTATCCCAGAGCATGCTCGAAAAGAATGAACTTTTTCTGATAATATAAACATGGAAAAGAAGGAACTAATTGATCTATGGTTATCAGCGGCAAAAAAGAGGCTGAGTAGACCGTACTAACAACATGCACCACATATTGAATTCCTTATACACAGTAATCATTGGCACCAGATTCATGTGACCTCAGATTGAAAACAAATCGATGAAGAAATAATTTCAAGTCAATATACCAACAATTAACTTACTAAATGAGCCGCGTTGGCAATTTCCTCAAAATCGAATTCGCCTATGGTGAAGTATTTCAAACTGTCCCTCAATACAACGGTAAATTGTAAAGAAATTCGCGCCCTGTTTGATGAACTCTAAATGACAGTGCTTCATCCGAACCTTCTATTGCTC
The DNA here is from genome assembly GCF_000715545.1 of Opisthorchis viverrini. Lineage (NCBI taxonomy): Eukaryota > Metazoa > Platyhelminthes > Trematoda > Opisthorchiida > Opisthorchiidae > Opisthorchis > Opisthorchis viverrini. Next base: position 101,948 of record NW_008751842.1, read on the forward strand.
AAAGAGCATTAGCCATTTTATGATCAGTGAAATATGGGTAAACAGGAATACCTCCGAAATGGATAAGGCTAAACGAAAGGATTCTTAATAAATGCAAAAAGTTGCTTAACAAATAGTCTCATTCGGTTATGACAGGAGAGTAAACTGGATCCGGCTAACTGACTAGTCTACGATAGTTCGCTTCAACGTTCTTCGAACCTGGGATTTTCGTTCACGACAGGTCGAAGACAAACGTGCTGCACTCCTACTGGAAAATCACAAGATTTTTCTGACTACGAGGGGGGCAACCGACTGTGCTTTCCAAGGCTTTCCGCCCCGACGATCCTTGAGGGTCGATTTGTACCCTGAATCCACTTTTCCTGATGCGCTTAAGTGGGATCGTATGCAGTCCTGAGAGCTGTGAACTACTGTTACATTCATCCCACACACGCCGCTATTTTAAACCCAGCACACTTTGCTGCAGGGTCTGGGAAATTTACACATCCGAACACCCACCTTCTAGTAGCTTCATTGGGTATTCACCGGCACCAGCCAACACGAGTGTTATGACGCATTTTCTTAACTTAGTTCTCCGTCTGAACCTTCCAACATAGCATTCCCATCAAAACAAACACCAAAGGGGCATGTGTATTGACGCCCAAAACCCAGTCAAACACTACTACAGCGCGCCTATGTACAGTACATCATCATCGATAGCATAACATGTGTTCAACACTGATGCCTCGATGCCGTACAACCATCATTTATTTGAAAGCCTTGTTGTAAACAAAATTAAGGTGAATGGGGGTTAGTGCTAGCTTGCCATAATCATTCCGAGGTGCTTACACCTCCATACATTCACTCAGGCAATCTGAATAGAAACTGACAACAAGAACGCCACTAACATTGGTTGGCAGCCAGACCTTGTAGTCTCCAACCAGGCGCAGTGAGGATCACGCGGTCCCCATACTGGAAGGCAAGTAGCACCGACAGCACCCTAGCGTTTCGTGATCTCCAACACACTCCCCTGCCAAGTCAAGGGTTGGCCACCTCTCAGTCTACGCCACTCTGAATTGGGCATGGAAAACAGCACTCTCTTCGGCAAACGATGGTTTGCCGAACACATGTCCCAACCAACGCAGCTTCTGGTGCTGGACACATTCTTCGACAGAAGTACCCGTTTCACAACCGGAAACGAGCTTTCTAACTGCCTCGTTA
>NW_008751842.1:103595-111009 GCF_000715545.1 Opisthorchis viverrini
GATGACGAGAATGGGGAGAAGGCGTGCAATTTAAAGGACTTGCAAAATGTTTCGTCGTCATCCAGTAACTCCTTAGCCAGCTCCACTATCGATTCGACATCAGCTGCTTTAACACGTAGTAGGGCGTATCCCAGAGCATGTTCGAAAAGAATGAACTTTTTCTGATAATATAAACATGGAAAAGAAGGAACTAATTGATCTATGGTTATCAGCGGCAAAAAATAGGCTGAGTAGACCGTACTAACAACATGCACCACATATTGAATTCCTTATACACAGTAATCATTGGCACCAGATTCATGTGACCTCAGATTGAAAACAAATCGATGAAGAAATAATTTCAAGTCAATATACCAACAATTAACTTACTAAATGAGCCGCGTTGGCAATTTCCTCAAAATCGAATTCGCCTATGGTGAAGTATTTCAAACTGTCCCTCAATACAACGGTAAATTGTAAAGAAATTCGCGCCCTGTTTGATGAACTCTAAATGACAGTGCTTCATCCGAACCTTCTATTGCTCAAAGAGCATTAGCCATTTTATGATCAGTGAAATATGGGTAAACAGGAATACCTCCGAAATGGATAAGGCTAAACGAAAGGATTCTTAATAAATGGAAAAAGTTGCTTAACAAATAGTCTCATTCGGTTATGACAGGTGAGTAAACTGGATCCGGCTAACTGACTAGTCTACGATAGTTCGCTTCAACGTTCTTCGAACCTGGGATTTTCGTTCACGACAGGTCGAAGACAAACGTGCTGCACTCCTACTGGAAAATCACAAGATTTTTCTGACTACGAGGGGGGCAACCGACTGTGCTTTCCAAGGCTTTCCGCCCCGACGATCCTTGAGGGTCGATTTGTACCCTGAATCCACTTTTCCTGATGCGCTTAAGTGGGATCGTATGCAGTCCTGAGAGCTGTGAACTACTGTTACATTCATCCCACACACGCCGCTATTTTAAACCCAGCACACTTTGCTGCAGGGTCTGGGAAATTTACACATCCGAACACCCACCTTCTAGTAGCTTCATTGGGTATTCACCGGCACCAGCCAACACGAGTGTTATGACGCATTTTCTTAACTTAGTTCTCCGTCTGAACCTTCCAACATAGCATTCCCATCAAAACAAACACCAAAGGGGCATGTGTATTGACGCCCAAAACCCAGTCAAACACTACTACAGCGCGCCTATGTACAGTACATCATCATCGATAGCATAACATGTGTTCAACACTGATGCCTCAATGCCGTACAACCATGATTTATTTGAAAGCCTTGTTGTAAACAAAATTAAGGTGAATGGGGGTTAGTGCTAGCTTGCCACAATCATTCCGAGGTGCTTACATCTCCAGACATTCACTCAGGCAATCTGCATAGAAACCGACAAGAACGCCACTAACATTGGTTGGCAGCCAGACCTTGTTTCATACTCCTCTGCCAAGTCAAGGGTTGGCCACCTCTCAGTCTACGCCACTCTGAATTGGGCATGGAAAACAGCACTCTCTTCGGCAAACGATGGTTTGCCGAACACATGTCCCAACCAACGCAGCTTCTGGTGCTGGACACATTCTTCGACAGAAGTACCCGTTTCACAACCGGAAACGAGCTTTCTAACTGCCTCGTTAGGGATTCGCCGACGCCAACCCACACTAACTATGTTCTGAGACGATTGTCGAACACCTGAAGACGTCTCAGTTTCGCTGCCCGGGTACGCCAAGTCTCACAGCCATACAACAAAACAGTCCGTATTGTAGCTTGATACATACGTCCCTTCAGATTCAGGGACAAACCATTCTGCCGCCATAGGTGTCTCAAGTTAGCAAACGCGGCCCGAGCCTTGCAGATTCGTGCATTCGGCTCATCTGCCGCACTACAATCAGAACTAATACAACTTCCAGGATACGTAAAGTGCTCTACAACTTCCAGTACCTCCCCCTATACAGTGTAGATGTAGTGTATGCGACGACAAGATTCTGTAAATCCCGACGCATTCATTATGCGGCATTGGCAACCCACATTCGGCAGATGTTGGATCGGGGGCCAGATAGCTCAGTGGTTAGGGAGCGAATTTACTGACCAGAAGGTCCGTGGTTCTAACCCGCCCTCTACCACTCGACTTCTCCTGTCTAGGCGAGCTGGCGGTATCCTTGCCCTCGTGCACCGAAAGGGTGTTATAGCTGACTAGTACGGTAGACAAGCACGTGTTGTGCCATCAGTTTTTTGGCGGAAACGCATGGCCAACGCTACCAAACACTCTGCAGCGATGACAGAAATAAAATACAATATAGGAGAGAGTTAACTGCGAACTATCGGTAGGTCAGCTACAAAGAGTAAAGTACCAACAAACAGTAGCTTTCAAACGAATCATGAGTGAAGACATTTGGGGTTACATAAGTACATATGTTCGTTTTCTCTCTGCGGCCCTTACATACTTACAAAACTCAAAGCAGAGCAAGAAAACAAGTCTCAAGATATCCATTTAGTTACCAATTTAAAAATAAGTAACTTTAAGTGACCTGTCCCATAGGTTTGTCATACATGATAGCTTGGTTGCTGATGACCTTTTATACTTCCTTGAAGCGTCCTCTGGTATCTTTAAAATTCCTTTAGTGTGCTGACGATTCAAACCGTTATTCTAGACAGACCATTTTGTACACCTCGATAAGTCTTCCTGTGCTGTAGTGTAAGGGTCAACACACTAGTCTATCCCAGGTTGTGTAACAGAAGGCGACGACTAACCGGATCGAGTGCTTTCTGGGAATCAAGATCGCCTTGTCCATTGTACACATTATGCAGTATAGTGTCAGAATGTCCCTACTATGAAGCCATGCAGCGCAGGGTTTAACAAGCCATTAACTAGGGGGAATAGACCAGGTTCTCCAAGGAAAGATAGTTTCACCTACACAGACGACACCACCGACAGATGTGCTGAACGGTATTTTGTTTTCCTGTAACGGCAACACTATTCATCGGGGAGATTGGGAGGGAAAGTGAGCATCGGAGTCACCAGCTCGGATGCATGAGTCTGACTGGTGCGTGGTTAACTCATGTCTGGCAATGAAAATTTATACTTTGGCATCCCCAGGCGAGGAATTATACCAGATCTTTGTGGGTTTCCACGGTGGGAACGACCTGAGTCCAACACTAAGCGGAATGGGATCTGCAGACATTCACCTCATTCATCAAATTTCGCTAACATCACATGCAGACCAGATCCGCTGAACGCATACATAAGTATTTCCATCCCTCTGACTAACCCAGAACTGAGGAGCCCCGTGACAACGTACCGTCATTTTTCATATTTCGCGCCGCTTGACTGCCAATATCGTAAGATTTCAGTTCCTATTGGAACTGTGGTGGCACCAAGAAGTAATGATTTCAGTTCCTATTGGAGCCCATGCTCCAGGCAAGGGTGTCAGCCCACGGATTCACGGTCTGATCAACAGGATCGGGAAATTCGCCAAAGTTTCCCGGATTTATCATGTTCTTGTCGTTCACCGGCTGCCTTTCACTTGAAAGGCACAAGAGATAGAGGGGTGTAGCCATGCTCCTTAAGATACCAACGCAGAGTGGCAAGCTTGCCAGCGCGAGGATTCGCATAAAAAAGTGCCCAGTAGTGCTTTGAACTGCGTACTAGAGGGAGCGTGGACGACTGTCGGAGGAAGGTGATTCCGCCCATCAAACCACCTTAAATGAGAGAAAGAATTGCCTAACCAAGGTGTGCCTCTGAGCTTGCAAATTTTCCTACCATGTCACCGCCGTGTGTTGACTGGATCAATGATGAAAAACCTGTTGGCCAAACCTTGTTCAAACACGACATAATTGTGAATTAGACCACTTTGGGGTCGAAGATGCCCCAGGCGTAAGAGGCAAAGCACCATGAGACGCGTTTCACAGTTCATGGACTTAAGGCCCGCAACCATCAGGAGAGGACAACTTGATTGGCATATTCAAGAAGTTTGGCATCGGCCCGGTAGAGTAGTTAGATGTCCGTGCGAGTAAAAAGCGGAAAGGTGCACCGAATCATCTGTGAAACGGTGAATACTTTTTCAGGCGACTTCTCATGGCGCAGTGTGAAGGACAGGTTTGAAGATAACCAGATATCCCTATCCTTTTTGTCATCCATCCTCGTGATGCCCAGTCATGCACGACAAAGGCGTTCACCGTGTCCCCTCGGAATAACATATGGGTATATTTTTGTAATTCCGAGGAAAGTGCCAATCCAACGACCACCGCTTTGCGGCGTCTACATCCATTTGGAGGGCGTTGGTATTGGAACCCCAGGATTTCAAGTCACCCGAAAAAGCTAGACGTTGACGTGAAAAAGTCTGGAAGATCATTGACGTAGATCAAAAACAGGATTGGTGCCAAAAAAGGGCCCTGAGGAATTTCAACGTAGACCGGCGCATGAAAAGAGTAAGTAGAACCCAGTTTCACTCGGAATGTTCTGTCTGAAGGAGCACCTTAATGCAGAGTAAAATTTTCCAATAAATTCCGTACTACTCGAGTATGTGGGGCAGCGTAGCGTTTGGAACTCAATCAAATACTTTTGAGACGTCGAAAACTATGGCATCCGATGTGAGCCCCCCATCCTTGGCTTTGGTTAAGCCGTCCATAAATACGAGCATATACATTGCGCAAGATCAGTTTGGGAGGTACACGTTTTGAGGTGGCCTGGCGAAGCACATTCAGTTGCTGAATTCTGGGCGAGTCTCCCGTCAGAACCAAACTGGTATGAAAATGCGTGTACTTCAGTTTTGTCTGTTGAGAAATTGGGGACTGTCCACAGTTCATCCCCCACGTCATTTAAGGCGTTAAAGTAATTCATGACAGGCACCTGTGGCATTTTTGCGTGTAGCCAGTGATCGAAGCTCCAGCGCCGTTTTCCGTTGCGGTTGTGTGTAGTACAAATGTAACAGGCGGTCATTCAAACCGATTAAATGTCGAGGAGTCCGAAAAAGTAGTTATGCTCAGCGTACCTGCCATTAACAAACACTAGGCTGAGCGCCAGCTATCCAGTTCGTTTGTATACAAATAGGCGGTTGCCTCTCATTGTTTTGAACACAAGCACAAGGTTTCCAAGATTTATGCCATCGGCTGCCACTGAGATGACAGTGGAGTTGAGCAGTTGGGTAGTCCTGATGAAGCATGGAACATAGTTCTGTGTATTGAAGCAGTCTGCAGCCAATAAATTCGGCAGGGTCATTACCACTTAGGACATATAGAACTACCGCCGTAAGAGTCGGCCGTCCCTGTTGAGTAAGTGACGGGCAGTTGGGTTTCACTCTAGCGGATGATATACCCTCGTCCCTGCTGTAGTCAGGCTAAGGTCACTATAGCCACATATGTCTATCCAGATGTTAGCAGATGGCAAATTTTTTACCTCTTTAGGATATGGTATGTGTCGATGGAACACATGCAACAAAAGTTTTCATTAAGTCCTTTTAAAACAACTTATATCTGCTTCGCCGGTGCACGGACAGAAGTCCAGAAGTCCGGTTATGTATGCTCTTGTGTAGAGCGAACACTGACCCATAGTAGGATTTTCTGCTTGTTCGGGGAAAAGTTGGGCAAACAGTCTCCCATGGAGACCTTTGTGACGGGCAAACAGGCGACATATGCAGACAGTGAGGGTGGTGTCCAGCTGCTATTTCCTATCGTGTTACTTCCATATTCAAAAAGCTACCAAGAAACACGTGTGTATCATATAATGCTGATGTATCATTGACCACGGACACACCCCGCGAACGACCGGCACATATTCCAACATGTGGCTCGCCTTATCAATGCCGTACAGCTGATTCTTGCTTTACAACCCACTGGTTGTACATTATCTGCTAATGGCCAACGAACGCATATCCCTGGCTGACACGTTTTGGTGATGTGATCAACAACCGTCTGGAGAAGGCAATCACTTTCCTTAAAAACCGGGTGCACTAATCAGGGACACCAGGACATTCTATACGGAAGTTGTCCCGGCACTCTTAGTTGCTCAGGGAGGAATATGAGACGCATACGGCGTACCACTACACCAGACGCGAAATCCCTCAGGGTGACCACCACGTTTGGGATGTTGTGCACCAAGCGTCTAGGTAAGCGTACTTCCTGGTTTTTAGGAAACCGCGACCTCACAGGACACATTATCACGGTGTTGAGACGAACAAAATGATATCAAGCTTCGTCAACTAACTTACGGTTCATGGGCAGACACCCAGGTGCTCCAAGACAGTTGACACTTGTGCCGATATATGCGTACGCCCCTTCGAATAAGCAATTTAGCTCCCCAGCTTCCGTTTGTGTCCCGTATTTAGAGACTACTTAGTTCGACGCAGGAAGGAATATTTTTCAAAGATGTTTTTTAGACTACTTACCCGTCCACTAACGCCGGCCATCAGATTACAAAATGAGTGAACACGGTATACTCCTTACACCCTTTTCCAAGCCACTTCTGTCAACTTGTGACGGCCCCGTAAACAACTGAGCCGAGTGACGGATAAATTCAGAGGCTGGAATTCAGAAAAATTATTACCTTTATTAAACGATTGATTGTCCAGACGCAAATTTGGCTTCACCGAGGCTCGGCGTCTGCAACAAGCGACCTGCCGTCGGTAGTCGAGGATATTGCACCGTGATCCAGATGGCGGTCTATGGACAAAGAGTTTTAATCCTGTGTGCCTTGTGACGGGCCGGTTAGCGCCAGTGTGCAACCAATCGCTATATACCACGTCGAATGTCGTGCTGGTGAACCCTTAACCCCATGCGGCAGTCATCGTCAGGCTTGTCCCACAAACAAGCCCGCAAACGATTAGTTCATTTTTGGTGCTTAGCCCCCGGAGCGCCCAGAAAACGCAACACGCGCTTGCTAAACCACCTGAAAATAATGCAACTTATGGTAATGATCTGGGCCGAAGAAGAGGTTCCCTGCACAGTTATACCTGGAAATCTTTTTGCGCTTTTGTTCTGGTCTCAAGGAGGAGCTACTCGACAGCCATCAGTTAACAACATAGTACTGGGACTTATAGGTGATCTGGGCCGAAGAAGAGGTTCCCTGCATGGTTATACCTGGAAATCTTTTTGCGCTTTCGTTCTGGTCTCAAATAGGAGCTACTCGAGAACCATCAGTTAATAACATAGTACTGGGACTTATAGTGATCCTTGTGACCAGCGTACATTAGTACTTTCTTTGTAACTTATCCTTACTCAAATTGTACCACTTTCTATCTCTCACTAAAATCTCAGCTTATTCCTCTTCTCTTCATACCGAATAACTTTTGTTTAAATGAACACACAAAGAAATATGACACAATACAAATTCTGTACCTCGTGAAAGGCGTGTTCCCTTGTTGCTGCGTCGAATTACGCTGGCAGTGAATTAACGAGCGGTGATCTACCTTTCAGACTACGACGGGA
>NW_008751842.1:111035-125865 GCF_000715545.1 Opisthorchis viverrini
ATATTAAGGAAGATTCCAGGAAGGAGATCGCTTTGGATTTATTGTGGTGGTAATAACTAACTGTACCAACGAACTGTGAGTTGTATAGTCTCGTCTATTTTTTTTCACTTGATTTCACTACTTTGAACTGGTATTTGCTCACGTTATCCACTACAGACTGATGCTATAGAGAGCCAGTTAGAGAAAAAAGATGCGTGATTTCGGGTGAATCAATTTCGGTCAGTTCGTCCGTTAGTGGAACGTCATGCATTTCAGGTAATCATTGTATTTCTCGAGGCCGAACAGTTGGTGGGAATCGACCTACAAGAAACAGCGCAATACCAATCTGCCTTTGAAGGTGGTGTTACGCATACAAGCCTCCACAAGACCGTCGCGTTAAATTAATTCTTTATATGGTAACTATTGCTCCCAGTTTTTCATCCATCTGCCCCAGTGATATCCCGATAGCCTCGCATATGCCTTTCTCTCATATTAGGACTTCACCAAAAAGTCCACACACTTCCTAGAAAAACACGTGCACCAATCAAAAGGACTTGTAAAATTCAGCTTTTCATCTCGTATAATTCGTACCCTCAACTTTTCCGGTAGATGTGGATGGGCGCGTGTTGCCCAGTTGACTGGGCACCTTGGACCCTAGCCACATATCAGCTGTGTGCATTAGCTAAGTTCATTCGGCTGTCCGCTATGACTGACCAGATGGTCGTCCTGGCACGTTCTGCCAGTTACACTGAAAACTTTGTTGCAGTTTGTTACAGGACTTGACATACGGGCATAGGTAATGAGCATATGCGATCCTGCGTTCTTCAAGCCTCAAACAGGTTATTCGAAAATAATGAATCATTCTACCGCGATGATTGCTCGGAATGGCAGTTCTCGAGGTTCATAGCACAGAATTTGGTATTTGTCTAGTCATGCAGGATATGCTCAGCGAAACCGTCTAATCATGCAGGATATGCTCAGCGAAACCAACTGCAAGAGTGACACTCCCGCTTATTCCGCGTCTACAAGGACAGTGTAGACTCCAGAAGGTTCAGTGATTTAATTCAGCCAAAGAAATACTTGCAACTTTCGTCCAGTGCAAGGACTTCACGTTCTGCCGCGGTTCGCCATATATTATTTCAATAGACAGTGTTTTACTAATCAGTGGTGTTTGACTGCCCTAAAGTTTCGCTTACTTAAACGAATCATCCACTCAGATAACGTGCAGAAAAATTCGTTATAAGTAGACGTTCTTCATCATGAGGTGATAACCTTGGATACTTCGTTGTTCTTAGGACTTCAGTTCCATTTTCGGAATCAGTAGCGACCCAAAACCCTAAGTTGAGTGAATGAGGTGGGAAGCTTAACAAAGGCGATAAACGGTAGCGTATATCTAAGAATCACGGTGTACGGTGGAACTAGATAGGCGCACGTCGTCGTTGTTGGAACAGACCCAAAACCCTAAGTTGAGTGAATGAGGTGGGAAGCTTAACAAAGGCGATAAACGGTAGCGTATATCTAAGAATCACGGTGTACGGTGGAACTAGATAGACGCACGTCGTCGTTGTTGGAACAGTGTCAGGCGTAAAATTCTTTTTGAAGGTGGTGTACTGCTAGCTTATGAGACAGAACCTTAACTGCAAATAAAATCAGTAAATTTGTCAGGAGCACAGACTGATCGAGAGGGCCCGGTTGAATGAATTGGAACAAACTCTTCTCAGAGTTAACTAAGGTTAGTTACACAATTTATTCGTATATGCGGCTGGGGAGAAAGGGCAGTCTAGATTGCCACGAAGTTAGTTGCAGATATGCAACCAGGCCGAAATAACAGCGCCACACCATTGCTGTACTGGCATACTCTGGTGTCTGGACAGTCCATACCGGACGCTACATTTGAGGTGATCTGACCGGGGGTGTGAAGTTCCGCGGGTATGTGAGTTTTGAGTTTGTCAAGGGGATTACCCTGGGTGGAATAAAGCCGACGTAGGATCACATGTAATTTGATTTTACATGGAGATCCATTTTGACTTAAAGCGGGGTCCTGGTGAGGTGGATAATAGCCATAAGGGCGACCATGGGGAGTGTCAGGCTAATGGTACTTGTGAGGTCGGGGCGAGTGAGCAATTGTTCAAATTTTTTGATGTGATGGATAGTTTCTTGGTGTGTTAAAGAGGACTGAGGCTAGCTGTATGGAACATTTGGTAGGGACATTTTCGGTGTTAGTCAGACAGCGAGCGGTTTTAATCACAGATATGTTTGTGCCCCATAAGAAGGACCGTGTTGTGCAGAGAGGGATGAGAATACATGAAGAATGGTGAAAATAGGACCTAAGAGATGCCGAATAAAGCTAATTCAAACGCCATTTTCCGGGCCTGCTGAAAAGGATAACAATCTGGGAGAGAAAGTCAGGACAAGAGTATGGGTCAAAAGTACTCTAATCGCTGCTGTCAGCTTCAATGGACTAATAGCACGTGACGCAAAGTTGTTACATTATTCTATAGAGAGTGCACGTACGGGTAGTGGCCAAGAAGCTCGCCATATGAGAAAATTTGGAAACTTATACAAAAACTGATTGGTATTAGCAACGTGCTTCCCAGCTTGCAGCCATCAAATTGGTGGTACTTTACTTTTGGTGTGCGTGTTTTAAAATTCGTGGAAACCAGTTTAGTGTCATGCCGCCTGCTATAAACTGCACAGAGTATATAGCAGTCTATCACCCGCCTGAAATATTGGTGTTGGTGCGCGCATCATTGTAAACAACCGAGAGATGTCTACAATGGTGTGTTTCGGGCTATCAACGAGGTTCGTTTGATATTTTGAAAGTTAGTTTGCAGTCTAAAGACGGATAGAGGTAAATTTTAGGGAATTTGCGTACGACGATTCGTCACGTGGGTTATGATTTTTAAAATATCCGATGAAAGTCTAAGAAAACTATGCATTGGGTCCGGGCATAAAAAATGCGGTTGGAATGACCGTCATCAGTTTTCAGCACACGTGCTTCACCACATTCGCAGAGCTCCACAAGAACCGGCGACATTTAACTTAAATTAGCAAGCGAAACCTAGACATCAAACTCATTACCGATATGGGGTGGACACTTAGTTCAGTAGCTGTGGATATTCGCCCGAGACGTGGTGTTGCATCTCTGATAATATAGCTCTGCATCTCAAAAGGGCAGTAAACTCCTTAATTTGTTGCACGTCAGGGGTCGTCTGAAGCCACTATCAAAAAACAAACCCTTGGTGGGTTGATTTTGCTGAAGGTGGTGTGACGCCATCATCAACGAGCCATTGTACGGGCAAAAGTAAAACCCTTCCGAGCACCTGGAACAGAATGCAGCATCTACTGAAAAATATCAAAAGTACAGGTTGCAGCGAAATTTCTAGACCTGAAACTTGTCTGGCTTGATGCAATGATAGAAAGTTTGATTGTACATAATTCGTGAGTGGTTGATTTTCACCAAATTAATGCCTACAAATGCGGTGTGGATTTTATTCCACGCATTCCTTGAAACCGATCACAAGAGCAATTAAAAACTGCGTAGAAAAACCAGCTTCTTTAAAAAATCTCCAATACCTTCGCAAACCAATAACGCTGAGCTATAGAAGCCGTAAAATTAAGCTAAGTACTCAAAGTAGGCCTAGAAAAATTCCGAACAAATTTTAGAAACCCGCGACCGCTCACTAAAGACTTAATATTTCTAATAAATGGTGTTCAAAAAGACGGATTTGCATGAGAGTTTTCCTTGGTTGAACCGTCGTTTTAGCGAAAAATTGTGGGCGTGCGCCTCAGGATCAGCTAATAAGACCACTCTCTTCTGGACCATCTGCTTGAACAATCAAGTGCCTCCCTTTCATCCGGTTTTGAACGTCAATCTGGCTCGCCCATTCGTTTACGGGCCGTTTACACGGCATATTACATAGGTTTATCAAACATTACACTCACCTATTAGGTTTCTTGCACATACATTCCTGCCTGGGTTGAAGTAGTTCGGGTAAGAATATTGCTGCCCACCTTCGCTCCTCTTAACCGCTTTGTAATATTCTCCGTACAGCTAAAGAACCAGAACTATATGAGGGCTATCCGTAACTCTCCCACAGTAAAGTCACTGAGCTTACCTATGTCCCGTTCGTTTGTGTGCTGCGCTGTTCCGACAACAGAAGGAATAAATGCTCTATTGGATTTTGTACACTCGCAATAAAAGCTCCAGCTTCTTTCATTGTTGATTTTGTTTGGCAGCTGGACTGGCGTTTTGGACGACCGCCACCTTTATTCTGCAAACATAACTTCTCTGAGGGATTCTGACGCCGGGCTTTTCAAAGTGAGACTCGTTATACCTAACAAATGTCAAACATCACGTGTCCTGCCAAATGGACCATTAAATGGCCCAGTACTAGCATTGCCACATTGACCGTTGGTTGGGCAGCCTCAAAAATTAACAAACTAGAAGACGCCAGATACCTGGTCGTTGTAGGTTTAAGCTTTGATTCCCTCTTTTGCCTCGTATGAGTGGTTCAAAAGACCTGGTCACCAATGCATTTTCTCATTTTCGACCGAAAGAAGAGTTTGTGAGCCCTCTACAAGCCAGAATTTACTCCAAATGTGGCCATAATTGCTACATATTTTGACATTTTGGATCCCGCCTGATGTGCGTACTGGATCTCATGTGAACATTAGCTCATCGTTGTTATGTAAAAAGTTCATTTTTGTTTTTTCTGAGGATAAAAGCAAGTGGTTTATTGGTCGTAGATCAAAGTCACATGTAACTGCGTAAACAACCTTCAAAACCCGCCACTACAAAAGAAAACCTTTTATTTCGCGCATGGTTTTGTTCAGCTTTCTGTAGACTGTCTTGTACAGTCTACTGGAAGTGCGTCTGAAGGCATGGATGTTATACGAAACGAGGAGCTGTCTGGTTGTCTTACAAAAACCTCAGACACGTGATTCATTGCCAGCCTCCTTTTCTTTACATAAGTGTTTTTTTGCTGTTCACGCACAATCTCGTGCGTCGGAAAGCAGAATGGCCCGATTAGATTTTGCAACTCTGATGAAAATGGTGATCGTCTAGACTGAAAACAATTAGCGTTGGTTTCTGAATTACATAGACTTTTTGGATCTGCACGCAAGCGACTTGATATTTGCGGCTGTCCATATCAACTATCAGCAACCGAGCCACCTTGTTAACCTGGGACTCCTAGCTAAAAGAAACCACACAGGACCCGTGTGGATGTTCTCTATCGCCTGTGATATACTGGTTATAGGACTCCCTCAAGGTTCATTATTGTAGCCAACTACTCTATGCTAGTGAGCCAACCGGTCGGTTGAACTCTGATTCTGTTCCCCCTGTCAGGGAATTGGTGATTGACGCTAGGGTCACTAGATCCACATTTCAGTCATTGCCCTTTATGTTGGAAGGTAAGCGGCCAACGAGCGCGGATGGCGCAGAAGTGATCCATCTACCAAAAAACCGCCTATAAACGTTTGTCACACTTTTTGAGGTTTAAACGTTATTAAATGCACAATCGAACATGAGATATCGGACATCCCCAAAGGTGTTATCCGATTTGCACCACTTGCTGTATACGGCACAGAGTAAAAGTAACTCACTTGAGCATGTACGACTATGGTTTTTCATCGTCAGCACTCAAGCGATAGGTATACGCTTTGCCGCATCTGGAGAATAAGGCAATCGTTCAGTATCGTTGGGCAACGGCTAACGTTGCACGTTCGATTGTATATTCCATCAGCCTAGGTATGTTGAAACGCTTCAGTAGTGTCCATACGCAAAGAGGGGCGATTAGAGATGAGATTAAAAGGCCTTGCCTAAAGGCTTGACTATGCACTTTGGCTTTTAGCTAAAAAGAATGTCTAGATGTTTTAAAGTGTCACTGCTCTTCCAGCCCCTTACACGAAGGTCACTAAAGCCTCCATATAATGGCCGACACGCAAGTAAAAATTTTTTCAAGCTGAATTGACGCAGTACGGCAAAGATCAGCAGACTAAGAGGTTTAAACGCCATCACACTACCTCAAACTCCAGCTCCTGTGTGATGGGCCGTTACTCTTAAATGCCTCAAAATTCATGTATACTCCCCGATACACAAACGCCTACCTTAGCCTCGGTGGCTAATGGTGTGTTAAAAAGCCTTGCTCATTAGGTTCCACCTGTTCGGCAATTATGCATCCAAGTTCGTGCGAAAACTCAGCAAGAATGAAGGATTTTCGCACAATTATCTGCAGCATTTAGCGTAGCCCAGGCAGCTGTGAAAGAGCGGGGTGGTTCACGAGGGTTTTCGTGGGCTGATACAGTGGTACTTGGCCGTGTATTCCGTAAAAGCCTCACACAACTCGGCGTCGGGACCAAGAAGAATCTGTTGTTCCACATCACAATGCCAAACATGTACCCTGAGAATTTATTGCCGCATAACAGACGTGTAGGAGCTGAGAAATTCGTCTTATGGTGTTTTACCATATATTAAGTCACCTGGAGATATTTTCAGTCATTTTACGTCACGGTTAGACAATCAATCAATAAATGCTCACGGACATTTCCTGATACTACTTATAGGGATTGAAATCCGTTGAAATCCGAAATCATCGAGATCCGCTTTTTTGTGAGTCATTATTGTTGTTTGCTACGTAGAACTTGAAAATTAGTCAACGGTGGCGATGTTTTTGTATTCAGAAGTTTTTGAACCTTGGAATATTCACACTTATTGCCAGTTCACAAGCCACAAAACAAGACAAAAATATTTACTCCGGCAATTTCGCAACCGGTATGATACCGCGGGGCCAAACCGTCGCGACCGGGTCCCGCAGGACAGTACCGCATGAGCAAATGTTTGGAGCAAACGGCTCCAACTCGTTGCTGGCTGGTGAAAGCGAAACTGTAGGTTAGTTAGTTAGAACCCGTTCAGCCTGTATAGGGGGCGTGTTCAGTTGTTTATCGGTCAAACACTGTTCCCTGCATAGACATAAAAGGATACTTCGTATTGACCTGAATATACTCTCCAGCAGTTGCTGATGGATTGAAGTGCCACTGTATATCCATAGTCAAAAACCGGTCCGATACTTTACTCTGACTCCACCGCTTTACATCATTCCAAAATTCCGTTAGCGCACCAACGAAGTTCCTACCATTATCACTGTAGATATCAGTGGGCTTACGCGTCTACCAACGCAGCCTATCAAACATTGTGGGAATGAATCAGTCGACAGGTGCCTGACTATTTTTCCATGGAGCATGGTCGCATCCAGAGAAGCTTAATACTTAATTACGCCTCGTTTGACCAAGGTTTGGCCAACAGTCTTTTCAGGTTTGACCCAACTAATACACGGCGGGGAAAAGGTAAGTTGTCTTTCGAGCTCGGAGTGCGCACATTTATAAGGCAACAATGTTCCCCACCTCAGGGACTCGGCATACAAAATAAAATTCATCGAACGGTTTTTCCTTTGTATTTACCACGCAGTTCAAGGCTTTTATGAGGCTTTTTGATATGAGTCCTCGCGCCAGCAATCCTGGTGCCCCGCGCTGTGAACTTTTGGAGCAGTGATAAACACTTTTTTTCGCTTTCAACTTTCAGCGAATGGGAGCCGCTCAATGGTAGGAACAAACCTGGGCCAGGAAGTCCGGGCGAAAGCCTCGAGTAAGTGTAGCAATACGTGAAACACTGAAATGGAATTCTATGAGCCATTGAACTGACGAAGCAGGAGTGACCTAGAGAGTGCGCGCGGCGCGCCTCCTGATTTTTGTTTGCGGATGGCCTCAACCAAAAAAGTTGCAAAAAATGATCATCCGGACACCTTCGAGGTACTTTAGTTCAATGTGATACATTGCCCAACTTCTATAGAGCTTGTCCGAGGTGTTTCGTTGCTTCATTTGTATGGAAAAGCTGCACGATGCTCGCTTGTGTCCACATTGCTCTAAGCTCTGCTGCTACACTTGTATCAGAGTAGGTGGTCCACCACTAATTGTAATCACTCTCTAGAAATGGATAACGGAAACGCGGTCTCAATGCCCACACTGCAGGTCAGTTTCGTATGGCTTCCTTTCCGCTAGTCCAGCTCTCAAAATCAATCACTATAATCTGGCTGGAGTGCTTATTTGAGCTCTATAGTTCCAGTTTGGTCAAAAAAACCCTCGTGCTTTAAGCCGCCCCTTGGAAATCAATTCAACGAACGCTTCGAAGGTGGAGATACGCGTAAGGATTGTAGCGGTCCACACTCCCGTACTATTACAAGCTATCATCACCTATAGCATAGCTCCAGCGTTCGGCACCAATAGTTCGCTTCAAGGGGCAGTTCATTTTCCGACCAGTTTACAATGATTTCACTGACCGAATGCCAAAAAATGATTGCGGGCTGAGGTTTCGTATTGGGAGACTAGCAAGCTGACATCGGAATAAACATATACAGATGTGGTTTTGTCTGTCCGGCACCATCAAGTCCCAGCGTACACAAACAAATATCCGAACCGTTGTCAAGCGATGGGCTGACGGTGTTGCAAAGTGCACTCGTCATGAAGAGTGACAACGTATAAAAACGTAGAACTAGACCTCTGCTTTACTACCTCATCAACAATGTTGGACTACGGGCCTACACGTGTGGAGTCTGGTACCTGTGGTGATGGAAACGACGCGGGTAAAAAAACCCAAGCAGTTTGTAGTGAGCGGCTTTCCAGTAATTTACGTGGCACCAACAGTCACAAGGTTTGCTCATCGCAGCCCAATGTAACAACCGAATGATCAGCAGATAGCGATACAACCACAATACATAATGTTTAAGTAGTAGTACAATCTCGGTACGAATACGTATTTGCCGGATGACTGGGTACAGGGAGCTGTGGAGTAGTGAAGACACGGCCAATTTAACCACGGTCTGGACGAAACCGTGCGTGATATTCACGGATTTTCCCTAGGTATGCGCTGGCGAGTCTTCGTAGGATGATACTTGCGAGAATATTTGCAACAATCGCAATAAGAATGATAAATATATTGTTTCAGCATCCCAATTTGATGCCTTTTTTGAAAACAGAACACTTAAAGCTGCCACTCTGCCTCCTTCCGTATACAATCACCAGATGGGTGAGATGTCCCAAGTGGTTAGAGCGCGACTTTACTAACGGAATGTCCGTGGTTCCAACCCGACCTCTGCCTCTCGACTCCCCCTGTCTGGGTTTGGGCAAGCTGACAGTACCCCAGCCCTCGCGCTTCCCTCGGGTGGCGTGACAGCTAGACACCAGAACGTTTTTTTCAATCTCTAGAAACGGTCTCATGCATAGCGCAGTGCAACTTATCGTTCCTCCAAAGTGACGCCCTCATCAGATGTAAAAACCACGTAATTGTTTTGGTGGCCATAGCTACCAGAGTTTCGTCCATTGACAATTTCGGAAAGTATTGGTAGAATGGTACGCACTGGAGGTGACAGCTGATATAGCTGACGCACCAATACAGCTGTTAGTGCACTTTTTACTTGGAAAATAGAATGGGATGCTAATCATTGGACATAGCTTAGGTGGATGGATCACGGCGCTCTATATCAATACGCCTGTTTGGCATGTATTGAGTTCCATAATTATTGTCTGCTGTGTAGTGCCGGTGTTCCGTTGACTCTCATTTCACATTACAGGGCATCCCTCCACATCTACGAGCTTATCAACTGTCGTTGGGTGGATGAAGTCACACAACAGCTGGAAAGCCTTCAGCAGTCTCAGTCAGCCTCGTGTCGTTCCAACAATGGTCAAATTGAGAACGGTGACCCAAGCACAAGCAGCGACAAGTGAGTGTTTGCCAGCTTGTTTGACACATCTGATGTTTTCGAATCTGGATCTATTTTCATATGCTAGATTGTTAAGTAGTGATCACTTTATAGGATAATGCCCCCTAGAAACTTGCATACTTGTACATATATGTAGCCATGCCGGATCATAGTTGTCGAAGTAAAACAATGAGGCTTGGCCTGATGAAGCTTTGTGTTAAAAGCGAAAGTTCGCCCAGCTGAAAATTACTGATTGTTTACCGAATCCTTCTGAAACGGTGATTTCTCAATCGGTTTCGAAATTTTTGCAATTGCCCGAAAATAACTACGAACCATGTATCCACGAAATTTCAAGTGACTACATTCGATTGTGTAGGTTACAGTCAAACTTGGAGGACCACCGCATATTCAATAAATGATGCCTTAAGCACAGCCTAATCCCCACATTTTTACTGGTTAAGTCACGGAACAATTGATTCTGCCCGAATAGCATTCTCAGTGGTCAAATCATTCTTCAAACAGGATCTACCTGACTACTTGGCGTTTATATGATACCCGTCACCACGCTTGGTTCAACCAAGATCTTCAGACCGTGCTCTCTCCCGCAGACTTCCAATCCCTCTAAACCATAACTACAGAAGTACAAGGCATCCAAAGACAATAATGCAAACAGAGACAAATACGTAAGTTCGAAAAGCTGCTTCTCAAGACTCAGCTTTATAGTGAGTCCATAGCGAAATGTGGACCGCCTACTAGCTATTGAATTGTGGTAAATTTATTAAGTAGACTTCTAATTGAAGGCCCTTATTTGTTACAGCAAGGCTTAAACATTGCAGTAAGTAAAATAATGATAAAGGTGGAAGGAACATTACTCTGTGCTTAATCTGTGTTTCGAGAACTTCTGCCAACAGATAGAACTGATCACAATCTTTATGTTCCAACAGCCAGGATCTCAAGATATTACACCAGCAGAATGTCCAGCGTTAAACGCCTATGAACAGGTGGACAGTGTAGTCCACCTACAGTACTGTATTTACGCACTAATTTATCAACTGCCGCATCCGATGCGCAGCTACCTACCCCACCTCCCCGAATAATCGGTGAACGAAACTGTGGCAGCTACAACCGCTATACGACAATGATGATGATGATGACTTAGCGCAAGGTAATCAGTATTGATTGTGTCCAAAAAGTGCAAATCAACCACGGCTTTACGGCCTACCAAAAATTCATAAATCAGATCGCCCAGTGAGACCGCCAGTTGACGGAATGGGTTCCCCACCCCATGAGCTGACCAAATTCTTACCAGATATTCACCGGAGAATCTAGTATTTATATTTTCCACCAAAGTAGCGGGTTTCACCATGGAACCAGATGACATTCTTTCGATATCAGTTGGTTATATACAAATGTGCTAAAAGGGGACTCTTTAGAAATATCTATGCTACTGCTACTGACAGACACTACCCTTTCAGAACGGACATAGCTTACGGGAGAAAACATAGTCACTCCGTTATTGACGCTGTGGTTTACACACTGGGATCTCTACTATCCCCGGTTTTGGCAAATACATCTATGGAAGATTTTGAACAGAAAGCTTTAGCCGGATTTCCATACTAACCGAGATATTCTGGCGAAGTGGCCCAAGTGATTGGAGGGCGGATTTACTGACCGAGAGATCCGTGGTTCGAACCGGGCCTCTGCCTCTCGACTTCCCCTGTCTAGGCTTGGGCAACCTAACAATATCCCAACCCTCGTGCAACCTTCGGGTGGCATGTCAGTTAAGCACCGAAAGGGTGCTACAGCTGAACGATTATTTTATTCTGGCGTTATGTATATGACACTTTTGTCGTGATAAAACGAGACAAGGTCAGCGGGTTTTACGACCGTCTGACTGACCGGAATCCACACATTAATTCAACGTGGTGATAGAGTCACATTCGGGCATCCTGCCCTTCTTAAACTGCGTGACACATAAGGTCGGAGGAAAACTAAAAATCACAGTGTGTGAGAAGCCGACTGACACTGGGGCGCTTTTGAATTACTCGTCTGCCCATTCGAAGTCGGTATTCACTAGCATTGCCTCATCAATGATTAGCCGATTAAGGGCCCTGTGCACAGAATAAGTGGATCGGACAGCAGCCCAAATTAAAGTAGGGAACAAACTTCGGGGTAGTGAATACTTAGCAGGTTTGATTAGGCATCAGCCGGGACGGGTGCGGATACCGGTGGCGTAACCCAAAGGGGAATGAATTGGGACTGCTGTAATTTCAAATCAACCAGGGACGCAGGAAATCATTCGAAAGATCCTAAACTTGGCTAACATAAGAGTAGCTTTCCACAGGGGAAACACTGCGCTCTTTACTGGTGCATTTGAAGGATCACCTACCAGTGAACAGAGCCAGGGACTGTGTCCACAAAATTAATTGTAATGACTGCACTAAGGTCAATATCGGACAGACAGTCTGGGAACTTAGCACCAGAATCGGAGAACACAAGAAGAAAATAAACAGGCCGTCGAGGAACGTATGTCGAGCGTTACTGGATGCGGGACAAAAAATCGCTTTGGAATATTTTGAAGTTTTGAGGTAAAGACTACGATCCACGCTACAGAGACTGATTGCCGATGCGGTGGAAATCGCCAAGCATCCCAGTGTAAATTGGACAGGTGGTGGATACTACTGGTAAGGCATGCGAGTAGTATGTGTTCACGTGAATTCGCTTCGCGTCTATTGAAAAGTGGGGTTTATTACGGAATTTGTGGAATTGCTCTGTAGCATTCGTTTACATTTGAGTGATAGTCGGTGAGTATCTAGGAAAGCTCAGAGAGACGCTTTGTAGAAGAAGGCGGATACTCAGTTTTTATAAACAAGATGCATATGAGGGTTTTGCTTTCCTTCCAATAGTCTGTAACGGTTCATTTGTTGTTTTCCAATAAATGACTCCGCAGCGAAGGCCTTCTTCCTTTCAGTGGTAGCGTCCGGTCATCACGAAGATGAGTCATTAACAGAAGTAGCGTAGATCTGAAGTGCACTTGACTTCACCCAACCTCTTCCTCCCAAATAAATTTTGTAGAACTCGCACTTATTTGACCAAATTTACCAGTGGCACCCAAAGTGAATTATCAGTTGAAGCACCTCAAACCGGAAGGTCAAGGAACCAATCCCAATCAAATGCAATTTGAACTCCCCTACGACCCATCAACCGTAAGATTTAGGCAACCACACTAACTGTCAAGATCCTTTAACTGGCATTCAACAGTCATTTAGTATGGTAATATGAAGGGCACTTAATAATTGGTTCTCCGTCCGCATTACAACCTGTCTAATTCGGTGACCTGCTCACTTATCTTGATGAAGCCTTTGTGTCCAAAGAGGAGCCTTGTCTTTTAAGTACTACCGATTGTTTACGAAGCCCTTTTGAAACGACTTGTCAGTTGGTTCCAAACTTCTTCCAATTGGTCAAAGACCTTTATAATCGTTGGCAGGCTCGGTTATCTGGGTCACGAATGTAAACAATAAAAAATAACTTATCACGAAGACTTATTCGTATCTGGCAGTGAAAGCAAAAAATGTGGCATTATCTTGGATTATATATTCATTTCTCAGCTGTTTTACCTTTATACTGCGTTTCAACCATGAGCTGTTCTGACAAATTGCACCATGTAGGTACCCAGGGTTGATCTGCCGGCCAAGTCAAATAAAAAGACCTCTTTGGTGTGCCGGCTTTGTGAATCGGCCGTGTTGATGACAACTACTTGAAGTGCTGGATGACTATGATGCCTTTCTTGGTGAGAGACTCAGTCATTTATGGGACCACGTGGTATATCCTATCCGTTTTTGGGGCGGGTTTTTTCTCCAAAAGATTGTAATGAAAAGTTGTGTGATTCTTCCGGGGCCGATGATTAAGTTGATTAGATTGAGTGTTTAATTTGAGGTTGCGTTCGTTTGCTGAGCAGCTTCGAATCAGTCTTTCTTTGGTAACCAAGACAACATAAAGCTCCCCATCGAGTGCAACAATGTATCCGGGTGAGTGCCAGGTAGAAGCTCACTGTGTTGCTTATTTCTTTGGATAGGCTGGTAATATGCGTTGCCATCATCATCGTTTGCAACAATCTATATCATGATAACTTACTCCCCTCCATAAAGCAAACTACTCAAAGGTTGCTGAAGACTCTTCCACAGTTCATGGTGGGTTTCGCCCTTCTTGGGGCTCATCAGGTAGGTGCAGTCCCCGAGTTTCCAGACGACCTTACGTCCTACTTGAACCCGAATTGAACAGGTCTCAACAAACACACCCATCTGCATATCAATTTGGTTTTCATGAAAGCCTCAACTAAATCTTTCGTTTATGATATTCTTCAACTAAATGTGCTGCCTTATCTTTTAGTTGGTACAATATTCGAGATATCGCAGCATATTTTAATGAAAGAAACTGCTCACAAGTTTGATGAAAACTCTTCAACAGCCCATACCCGGTTTCGCCGTTTTCCGGTCGTGGGCTCTCGAAGGGCTTTCAGCAGCCTTGTGAGTAGTATTTTCTGTGAAAATACGCTGCGATATCTCGAATGTCGTGCCAACTGAAACATGAGGCGGCCTTTGTGCAACACATTCAGTTGAAAAATATCCCTTACGAGAGGTTCAGTCGAGTATTCCCTGAAAATCCTGTTGATACACGAACCCAGTTTCTTCCACTCCATGGCTATTTTCCGGCTTTTCTTATTTCTGTGCGATGGGCTGCTTCACTTTGGACTAGAGTGTTGGAATACCGTCACATCCGATTTCTTATTATGACACCTAGATTTTACTGGTGTTCCAATTGCTATGGGTATTCGATATTAGTTTTCTTCGTGTAAAGCCATCTTCGTCCTCGGCTGTTTTCCTTCTGGCTTATAAAGCTCCTTTGTTTACCGATCAGACAGTACGCGATTAAAAAATGAAATCATCATCATCATCTTCGACAGCATGACATCAGTGTTCAACACCGATGCTTCACTGCCGTACAACCATGACTTATTTGAAAGTCTCATTGTAAAGAAAATAAATGTGGACGGGGAAGGGACTTAGTGCTAGCTTAACACAATCATTCCGAGGTGC
>NW_008751842.1:127753-226012 GCF_000715545.1 Opisthorchis viverrini
GACTCCTTCACAGACGTTGCCAGGCGAACCGCACAGAGGCGACTATCAACAGGTATCCAGTCAAGTAAGGATACTTCCGCTCGGTGACTTAGCACAATACCAACCCCTGCACATCCCACCGCAGCAGCCTCTGGATCACCAGAGGTGCGCAGACGGAAGCGAGTGGAGACTGACGGGGCGGTTAACTCAGTCACTGTGCTCGCATCTTGAATTCTCGTTTCTGAGACACAGCACACACCAATGCCAAGCGAGTCCAGTGTGAGTGTAAGAGCAGCTTGTTGTTCTCCTTGCTTCAGAGTGCGGACATTGAAGAGACTGGACCTTACCGTGGTGTGACGGTTTGCGCACCTCAGCAATCCATTGAGCTATACTGGAGAGTGTCTCGCGACACCCACAGAGTCTCTCACCAGGTTGGTCAATGGTTAGAGGTCTGACGAACACAATCTCCTGGCCCTCCAGGTTGGGGGTTGGAATATGTGGCGACTTGTTCCGTAGAAATGGTAATGCATTTGCATTTCCCGCCAAACACCGCTGCCTTGCGGTTAGGCTTCTGGGCCAAATGCTTTGGTTGAGGACCCTAATCGTCCTCCTGTCTAGGTGTGGGCGCCCTGGCAGTATCCCAGCCCATGTACAACCATGAATTGCACATACACAAAACGTGAAATAGGCTTTCTGTAACATATTGGCGTAATATGAATAGGGTATTGATAAGGGATGTAAGGGATATAAACAAAGGATGCCAAAGTTTAGATAAGCACCAGTAACGAACTACTGTAGAAGAAGTGTTGCAGGAGACAATCAAAGTAGGAATGTTCGTTTGGGGGTGACTCACCTAACAAAAGCATCCCGTAAGGTTTTGTGGAGCTTGTGATAACAAACCGGCTCTCGAGAAATCAGTTGCCATCCGGTCACAGTATATGCGGTTGGTCGATGGGTGGTGCCCGTAGCCTGAGTGTTCATTTCTTGAAGAGCTGTGAGTACGAGATTCATTCGGAACTTGTAAAACACAGATTGCATGGGATAAGGAACTGCAACTTTCTTTCTAATATTTCTAATGTTTTCAGCCAGGGACGTCTGTTAAGGTGAAAACGCAGACTGAGAAGGATGTGGCTTACCCCAGACGGTGTTACTGTTCTGCCAATTTTTAGACGGTCCTAAAAATTCTGCATGCTCTTTCGTTCACGACACTCAGTACGGTTTGCTTCGCATGTAGAAATCTAGTCTTCGTACTATATCGTTAACAAAATTGGTTGCCTTGTTCTGATGCAGGATTTTTTGTCCTTTGTTGGCTGTGCAAAGCCGGACTAACTGGTCAAATTTGTCAGTACATGGTTGTATAAACCGTACCGAACACTTCCTTCAATCCGCTGTTGGGCCCTCTTTCGTCCTATCCCAAAACGATTCCGTCTGACTTCAGACTTCATTGCACTCCTAAGTGATCACGACTGACCCCTGTACTTAAATACCTGTATTCTCAAATAGTGTATAAGCTGTTTACTGGTCCACTTCTCTTGGCGAATGTTCCCCGTCCAATACTCATGAGAATAGGCTATGTGCTTCGCAAACGGGTGCAAATTAACGTAATCCATCGCTATATCATCGATATTTAGCACCATTTTAAGTAAATAAGGAGTGCTGTACAAATGAATGTAATTTTGATGACTTATTAACGTTACCAGTTCATAGTGGTGTTAGTTAAGCTGCCTGGGAAGAAAGCCGAACGAAATTCAACGACATACCGACACACAGTCATTGGATCCCTCATGAGAACATCGGGTGTTTGGCAGATTCATGATGTCCGTTTGGGCAGGTTCCGTCGTTTTTGTAGCTTTCTACGAAAATTCTTTGTTCTTGGCTAGTGGAACTTCTCTAATTCGCTGCACCCTACCGATGCAAGTAGATTATTCTAGAAACCAGAAAAGACGATTGGTGAGTGTCCTTTTTCTTGGATTTTGACTCCGTATATTTTAGTTTGCGGCAGTGAAGCATCAGTGTCAACATTGATGTTGCTGCGTCCGGTGATGATGGCATTTTCGTTGCAAAATAGAATTTTCGTGTTTTCAATCATTGAGGATAGACTGTGCATAAGCTATATGCGATGAAATGTTGCCTGTTCACTTCTCCCCTTTCCGTTTTCCAACAGGTGCGGGGCACATGGAGAGCGTCTATCCGTATTTTGTTCTACATGCAACAACGTCATATGTCACCAGTGTGCCTTGTTCGATGGCAAACACGAACAGCATAGTTTTCGTCCGCTGGATGAAGTGTACGACGAACGCGTGTTACAAATCGAAACGGAAATGAACCTTGCAATGGAACGACATCTAGATTTGATTTCACTCTCTCAGGAAGTCGTAAGTCAGTTGCTACTTTGCGTGGATTTATTCATTCGTCTGGCCACCTACCAAGCTTGTTTTTCAAGATGAACCTGCGGTGAAAAGGTCATCACTTTAGCGAACTTTGGTATTAGCAAGGTGTTAACCTGATATAGCTCAGTGGTTAAACGTGAACATACTGATCGGGCGGTCAGTGATTCGAACCCGGCATCTGCATCCTTACTCTCCTGTCTAAACTTGGGCGACTTTCTCCCAGGTGGCATGGCAGCTAGACGCAGAACGGGTGTTTCGGATGAACTCTTGTTATTATTATTACTATTATTATCATCAATGTGTTCTAGCCGTCACCCTTCCTCATTCTTTCTAAGCGATCAGAAGATATTGGTTACTTCTTGTTAGGCTGCCATTTAACTTGCTATTTAACAAATGAGCCTGCAGGTGTAAGTTGGACGAGTGAAGTCAGGCTGCCACTGGTAACTTCAGGTTAACTATATATTTTCAAATAAACGAAAGGTTAAGGTAGTATGACTCAAGCACCGCTGCTAACGCCTTGCAGTGACTAAGTTATTTGGGGTTGCAAAATGTTTTCTTCAACCGGTAGCGTTTAAGTTCAGACGACTGTGCATGCGGTCGTAGTGTTGTTGTTATCCTAACAAATGATATGAGTGGAACGATTACACTTAAACGATATATTTGAGTTTGGTGTCAACCATATAACTAATGGAATATAGTATCTCGAACTGCAAAACATAATCTGTCCGTAGCTAGTATGAACTGCCGGCAAAAGTACTCATATTGTTACCTGGAGACCATCAAGTGTAAATCATCCGTTGACTGGGCCTTTATGTCTATCTGTCCCAGTTATCCGGCTCCATCGAATGCAGATTTCCTCACACTTATCAGACCTGATTGATGCCAAAAAATCATCTGCAATTATCGACCATAACGGTGCACATAGTCATCAGATTTCGAATACTGTGGAATGACAGAACGTTTCGGACCTGTTCATGGTTTGGGGAAACCGGATTTCCTTCCGAGAAAATTCCATAAACGAGAAGATGGATTTGCTTAGTCTCGTGGACAATCCCTCTAGAGCCAATCCATTGTAGTTTATGCACAGAATTCGATATTCCTCATTCCCCAGGCTATTTGCTTTTCTCGAAATAGAAAGGCCGAACACAGTTTAGTTCAGTCGGTTCGGTTAGCTGGTTGTCGATTGACGCATTGGGCAATGCGCACCACTGAATTAAGGATACGTCAAATCCTTAACACCAAGCGCGTCCTGAACATGGCCGGCATGAACGGTGACCGGATTGTTAAAGTTCACTACTTGACCATTAGTGAACTTCATTGGATTCCAGACTAATGTATTCCTTTGTCTTCTCTGCGAAATTTCGACTGAAATGTCGCGCTCATGAGGGGACAATAAAGTGCCTACTATTCCATCGATCATGTATATCGGTGACAGTACTCTCCGTGATGTTCAGCAGTGAAAGAAAAGGTAAAACCTGGTGGACTTGGAAATGACGCTAGCACATACTACATGTTCCAGAGCCGCAAGTGCCACTTGGTTTGTCCCGATCCCCCAAATAAGGTTCTGGATTCAATTTTTGTAAGCCTTATTCGTTCCACATGATGTGCACCACTCCGTCGTAAGTAATTCTTAAAGAACTTCAGTTTCCATGTTGAATACCTGGTTTGCGTGTTTTTGATTTTGAGCTCGAGCCTTCTGCGGTTAAGAAACGTTTCGTAAGTTTCTTGTGACTACCACTCCACGGAAATGGGGTATTTTTTCTCTTCACGGTTT
Source organism: Opisthorchis viverrini (assembly GCF_000715545.1). Taxonomy (NCBI): domain Eukaryota; kingdom Metazoa; phylum Platyhelminthes; class Trematoda; order Opisthorchiida; family Opisthorchiidae; genus Opisthorchis; species Opisthorchis viverrini. The sequence continues at coordinate 131,897 of NW_008751842.1, forward strand.
GGGTAAGGATCCAGGAGGATGAAAATATTGTGGCTGTACGATTATATTACTAGTAAGAGGTATAATAACGACCGATTATTCTTGATGATTTCTGCACTCTCATTCCATGCTACCGCATGCTCACGTTGGTCTATAAAGAGCAAGAGTATTATCAACCCATATTGTTATCAGACTGTACTTTGATGGCTAGGTGCACACCCTATCGTTCTCCTTTCCAACAATCCAGTTGAAAGGTTGGTGAGCTCACCTGCACATTCACTGACGCTCAAAGCAGAGCGTCTAGTCAGTCCCACTACTTTTATTCGACATCCTTATGGAAACCAAACAGCAAGGAAGAGGTCAACAAGTTCGGATGACCCCAGCTTATTTCGCTTTCTGAGTGAACAGATGTGCATGTTACGGCTATCTGCTTTCTGAGTTTGAGTCACACGTGCCAATCCAGGAAAACGACCAAAAAATCCGAATTCGGGATTCACGGTACTATTGCAAACATGATAATATACATATTCAACAAACCTCAACGGATTCTCCTGTGCAGATACCGTAGGGTTACAAAAATAAGGCGGTACAACTACCAGCCTGAGGATAAAGCGTAAATCACTTCGTCTCAAAATCGATATCGTCACAACCAAACAGATATCGACGGCGAGCAACCGCAAAAATCATAATGTCCGACCAAAGTCCGTAAGAGTTATAAAAATAGTTCGGTGAAACAAGAAGGTTTCAGTTCATCTGGTCTAGGGGAATAAACATGGGGATTGGCTGTCACATGGGGTTGGAAACGGGAGCACATTGTTGGTAAGCTGTCTTCTACACCGCCACGCAAAATCCCAGTGGATTTTTCCCCATCAAGCTTTGGTCATTCCTGGCTCAAATATTTTACTCATCCCAATTTCCAAGTGGACTTACAGCAGTATGCCAAACGGAACTTGCTCACGCGCCAACTCCCAGTGGTCTCTCTGTATGCGATGAGTTCGAAAACCCATCTCCCATCTGCGGAGAGTTGAGCGCGCGGTTCCCATCTCCTTCCACCACCCATACTCACAACCCTCTATCAAACCGATCTTACGCACATCCCTCCTTAGCCTACCGTCCCGTGTGCGTACAACTACGGTCCTAACTAAACCGTCGCCTGTTTCACATTCATCAACTATGCCTACGGTCCACTGTTCCCGAGAGAACGCACCTGATTGCACCAGGACTACACCCCCTTTCCTGAAATTCCTTTGAGGTTTCTGCCACTTAGTCCGTTTTTGAAGCAGAGGTATGTATTCCTTCACCCAGCGCTTCCAAAAGACTTGAGTCAAGTAGTTCACCTGTTGCCAACCTCTCGTATACCTCTCTGTCATACTTCTGGCACAACCCCATGTGCCCTGTTGTTGAGAATGAGCAAATCATTCGGTGTCAAGGCCGGCTTGTCGAAATAGTTGGTTTGGTTGGGCACAATAGGGCGTCCATTCATTACCTGCTCTGCTTCCGTAAGAAACGTTACTAGTTCTTCGTCACTCGTATTCTGCTCATTCACTGTCGACCTTAGTATCCGTCTTACTGAACGTATGAGACGTTCCCATATTCCGCCTCTATTGCTGCTGAACGGTGGGGTGAATTGCCATTCGACGTTATACCGCATTAGTTCAGCGCCGATGCGGGAATGTGAAAGTCGATCTATGGCTCGTTTCAATTCCACCTCCGCCCCGACGAAATTAGAACCGTTATCACTTATAATCTTTTCTGGGGCTCCCCTTCGTGCGTCTTAATGGAGTCAGAAGATAATGAATAGGCCATTTCAAGGTGCACTGCCCCCATCTGTAAGCAGGTAAACAAACGGCCATACCTTTTCTCAGTCTTTCTTTCATTCTTTACTGTCAGTTGTCCAAAATGGTCACGCCCAACTATTTTGAAGAGATGCCAGCCTGGCTGGATCCTGTCGACCGGCAGTGGCGCCATAGCTTGTCGTGAAGCCGTTGTAAGGTTCCTTCGACACGTCCAGCAACCGTGGAGCATCCGCTTAGTCATCGGTACTCCTTGAACGACCCAATATCTTTGGCGCAGTTCGGCTAACGTATGCGATAGTCCACAATGCCCATTCAGCACGTGAGTATTCCAGACTATCAGCCTGGTGATGTTATGCTTCGGGGGTAGTATGATAAGATGTTTAGCAACATGCGGCCACAAAAGGTTATCCAACCTACACATAGCAAGCCATCGATCAATATCGGCCATAAGCGTATTAGTTTGTGGTTGCGTACACTTCGTTCGTCAACCTTATCGGCGCGTTCTAATTTCAGCATGATTTCTGAGTATAACGTTTCCTGAACCAGGCGAACAATATCACGCTCAGCTTGCCTCACTTCTGTGAGTTTCAATCCTCCAGTGTTCAGTGAGGATTCAGTTGAGCCACTTGCCATCATTCTCAGGTATGTTTTAAACCTTGTCAACCATACCACAGATCGTAGAAGTTTAGACCAATCGGAACACCCCTCCATTAAGAGATGCAACCCGGTTGTTCCGAAGCAGCGGTCACGTTAACCAAAGCACGTTTCGTCTTCAATTCTATTCCTTCTGGTATGAAATTTGGTTCGTAGCGTGGCCACTGGACCTCGGGCGCTTCCAAAAAGGATGGCCCCTTGAACCAATAGCGAAGAGCAGTCAGAGAACTTACTCCTCTAGAGGCTAAGTCTGCCGGATTGTTCTCACTCATTACGTGACGCCAATCACCGGGTGACGATAACTGATGAATCGTAGAAATTCTGTTTGCCACGAAGGTACTATAACGAGTGACAGTATTCTGTACATAGTGAAGCACTATAGTTGAGTCCGTCCAATAAGTTGTTCTTGTGAACGAAAATCCTGCTTCTTTCCTCAGTTCTTCCGCCACCCTTGCGGTTAGTCGCGCGGCATTTAGCTCAAGCCTCGGCACTGTTGCAGATTTCAAAGGTGCCACTCTAGATTTGGCGTACATCATCCTCGGGTTCGACGCACCAGCGACAATACGCAACCACACCATATCCCACTTCGGAGGCGTCAATAAACGTATGCAAGTCCACACTTGCATCATAAATATGGACAGGTTTCACGCAACGGGGTGTTTTTAGTTCTCCAATCGATCTCATACTCTCCAACCACAACTTCCACTCCTCTGAGTCTTCATCGCTCAGTTTTTCATCCCAATGTAATTGCTTCTTACACAGCTTTTGTAACAGTATTTTTGCTGGCAAAAGCAAAGGGGCTGCCAAACCCAAGGGATCAAACAGGGAGGAGATCGAAGACAGTATTCCTCGTCGAGTGAGCTTTCGATCGGGAAAAACAAAGGTGAAGCGAAATTCATCCGCTTCAGCATCCCATTGTAAACCCAACGTCCTTTCGATTGTCTAAAAAGCTTCAGTGGACAGCACCGACGACGAGACATCCGACTCACACACCTCACTCAAGAGAGATTCGCTATTGCATATCCATCTTCTTAAGTGGAAACCGCCCTTTGATAAAACTCGACTCAGCTCACGCACAAATCTTTGAGCCACGCTCACACCCGGCAGTGATGCTAAACAATCGTCAACGTAGAAATATCTGTCCACTGACCGTTTCACCTCAGTCATGCACTTCAATCCCCAGTCTGAGATTGTCTTTCTCAAGGCGAAATCGGCACAAAATAGTGAGGACGTGGCGCCAAACGGATGAGATGTCATTCGGAATTGCTTGGGTTCACCGGTCAAGTCTTCCGACTCCCACCATAATACACGTAATGCACCCTGCCGCAGTCGGGAACCATTGCTCACATGAACATTTCAGAAATGTCTGCAGCCACAGCTACATAATCACTCCGGAAGCGCAAGAGAACTCCTAACAAATTCGCAGTAGTGTCAGGACCCTGATACTATCTATCGTTCAGGGATACACCCTCAGACTTGGCAGCGCAATCTAAGACGACTCGCAGCTTTTGTGGTTTCTTCGGGTTCAAAACGGGGTGATGAGGTAGATACCACTTCCTTTCGTCCCCTGATTTAGATTGATGAGTGGATACAGGTTCGAGGTAGCCCTTAATGATGCTATCGTTCATGCGTTCTCTGTATTGCGCTAACAAAGTCAGATCCTTTGCAAAACGCCTCCTCATATATTGCAATCGAGAGTGGGCTAGACGATAATTGTCAGGAAGTCTTTCAGCCGTTCTCCACGGCAATGGTACTTCGTAATGACCATCCTTGAACACTGAAGACTCTTCAACGATTCGAAGCGCTTCTTTGTCTTCGACACTTTGGCATACGCCCGGAGTCTCTAAATCATTGAAATCAGCCTCATACAGAGCTTTTAGATGAGCAGTGATGTCATCATCTTTCGTACTTACATGGTGCACATGTCTCCAGACTCTATGTCCTATAGACAACGGACCAAGTAGAACCCAACCCAAAGGTGTCTTTACAGCGTAGGGTTCCTTCTGCTTGCCCAACCTTTTCTCCATAGGCCAGTGTGCCTCTGGAACGTCTTCTCCTATCAATATTCTCACACGCTTATCTGGAAGCTCCACAAAGGTAGTGTCCTTCAAATGATCATATTGGCTAGCTACCTTCGTTGGGCTCATGACCGGTGGGCTGATGGGCAGAGAGCGTATTGCAAAGGCTTGTTCAGTCACTACGGTCTCACCTGAATCTGCCGATTCAAACTCAATTCTGAGACTTGCAGCCTCCACAGTGGAGGTTCCACTCACTGTAGATAAATTCAAAGTTGTTGGAGTGCCAGTCAGACCAACCTCATCAAGTAAGTCTTTCGTTACCAATGTTACGTCCAAACCACTATCCAACAATGCGTACGTGAGAACGCTGCCTTGCGGACCATTCACACGAACCGGTACGACGCCAAGGCAGGTTCCTGATTCCGTCTGAGATGTCGAGTTGCACAAACCAACCAGTGTGGTTTTGTTGGCATCTGGCACTACATGCAACAGATGATGGTGAGACCCCAAGCAGCTCTCTATACCACACTTCTTAGGAAAATCGCACTCGTTACTGGCACGGCCTGGTTTTAGGCATACAAAACATAACCGCTTCCTTCTCACCACACGCCATCTTGCTTGCATTGGCAAGTCAGTGAACCTACGACATTGCACCAGTCCATGTCTTTCGTTGCAAAAAGGGCACGAGTCATCGGTTCCCTTCTGAACGGCGAATACACTATGGCGCCTTCCATTGCCTACCCGATGATGCTGCGTTTGAGGACGATTGTGTTCTGAGCCTATGGTAAGCATACCATAGCGGCTGCGAGCAATGCGGGCCTCTTGAGCAACGAAGTTGCATAGGTCAGAGAAACCTATCTGTTTTCCAAGGTTGTCCATAGAGTCAGCCAACTTTGCCCTTTTTCGACGAGCATCCTTCGATAACGTACGGAGAATGCGCTCTATGGTTGAGACGGAATTTGTCACCAGTATGATTCATCTGACTTAGAGCAACGTGACAGTTTTGAAGATTTATCGATAAACGAGACAATGAATATGCATAATCATGCAACGGTTTCAAGTTCTTGAACAGATCGTCCAGTATGGCTCTGGTCACCATGTTCCCTCCCGAAGAGATCCTTAAATATTTCTCTCATTCTACCGTAAGTAATCTCAGGAGGCAGCATTACGCATTCAGCCACGGCTTCCTTAGCTAGACCCCTGCAGTAATGTATCAAATATAGCATCCTCTGTCCACTATCTTGCACTCTATCCTCTATGTAGTATTTGAACTGTTGAATAAATCTCCAATAACACCTAAGGTTGCCATCGAAAGCCTCTAAATCCACTCTGGGTAAGTCTGTCTTAACCACGCAAGAAGTCTGTTGGACCGCTGGTTCCTCACATATGGGCGTGCTACTTCTCATCCCCGCAAAGTAATCCTTTACCTTAACTTGTGTGTCAACCTGCACATCAACGACGGAATCATCGTCCGAATCCAGCTCTAACTCCGCTAGACGCACCTCATTACGCGCCCTCATAAGCTGCGATTCTTTTTCCATTTCCTCTGCCTTAATCTGCGCTCGCAATAACGCAACCGACTTTATTTTTCTATGCTTAGATGAGTCAGAGCCAGGAGATGAACCAGTAGCTGAAGGATTGCCAGAACGGCCGACTTGCCTCGAGTCCTCCGGTAGATAGAGATCCGTCGACGGGACTTTCTCCATCGTCTTCGAGTCCGTAGACCGTTGTGTATTGTATCCTTAACCCGTTGAGTACTGTTACGGCTATCTGCTTTCTGAGTTTGATTCACACGTGCCAATCCAGGAAAACGACCAAAAAATCCGAATTCGGGATTCACGGTACTATTGCAAACATGATAATATACATATTCAACAAACCTCAACGGATTCTCCTGTGCAGATACCGTAGGGTTACAAAAATAGGGCGGTACAACTACCAGCCTGAGGATAAAGCGTAAATCACTTCGTCTCAAAATCGATATCGTCACAACCAAACAGATATCGACGGCGAGCAACCGCAAAAATCATAATGTCCGACCAAAGTCCGTAAGAGTTATAAAAATAGTTCGGTGAAACAAGAAGGTTTCAGTTCATCTGGTCTAGGGGAATAAACATGGGGATTGGCTGTCACATGGGGTTGGAAACGGGAGCACATTGTTGGTAAGCTGTCTTCTTCAGTGCATTCCTGTACTGTTTGCAGCATACGGCTCCATTGTGTTCCATGCAATTAAATTGAAAAAAGCCTCCAAAGCTAGGACTATCGTAATCGACGGCTACTGGTAAGTGTCCCTTTCCAGATTGGAAATGTGACTGTCACTGTCTCGACCACGGATGAAGCCCACCTGTGCTTGAATTTCACTTCTCAGGTTGGCACCACTCATTCGAGCAATTTGGGGGCCACTGACACTGGATTCATTCTTCTGCGACTGCCCCTCTGAGGATCTAGCCTTCCGCCTAGCGGCAGCGGTTGATAACGCACCGGTAGGGATTTTACATGTGTGGACGAAGGCTGAATCTAGCGCTTCCCTTTATTTTAGGGCACTCCAGTTTCGGACTTCTTGGCTTATTGAGATGGATAAACAAGACTTGCAAAGCATAGACGGAACGCACTATTCACAGGCTTACTAAAAACTCTTCGATAGTCCACGACCATCTTGGTCCTTCCTGGAGCTCATCAAGTGGGCGCAGTCCCCGACCTCCCGTCAACTTAATGTTCAACTCGGATCCAAATTTCGCGCTATCCGCGATATACACTCATTTACGAAATAACCTTGAATTAGTGGAGGACTCAGCTGAATCCCGACTGTATCTCTCGTTTGTCATGTGCTTCAACTGCGTGTGTCTACGAAGGTCGAAACGAGTCGAAAAGTTTCCAGCAACCTTATGAGTGATACATTCCGTCTGGGCAGTTTACTCCGATATCCCGAATATCGTACCAACTGAAGCATGAGGCGACCTTTCTGCTGCAGGCTTATTTGAGGAAGTGAGGGATTCAGTTTAGTCTCATGTTAAAACTAAAATAATTGCTAAATAGGAGGTATTTCGCGAAGGCTGGCTGGGCTTTTAATCCGGACACATGAATACGTTATCCGTAATTTAGCTGTACTAGGCTCACTTTGAAACCTTCAGACAAATAAGGGCATGATCTTTCACGCCACCCTCTATCCCCAGGTTTCGGTCAGTGAGGTCAAGAACATCAGCGAGTGGTACGCCTTATCTCTCCGCTTTTCGTTGAATGACGAAGTAGTTGAGATTGACCCAGGTGATACTAAATTCCCGCACGCTAGCTCATATGCTATTGGGTTTTATTTTAATGTTCGTCAGCTTTCATTATCCGCCTTTTTTCTCAAGATAGAAAAGCAAGTTGTTCTCGCTGGGCCATGCTAGTCGGTTTGCGTGTGTTGTACAGATTCAGCTTACTGTGACAGCGGCAAAGCATCAGTATTGAGCAGTGATATCATGCTGTCGGTGTTGTTGTTGTTGTTGATGATGATGATGATGATGCATCTTGCAGAAATTGTGGTTGAATATTCCTTGAGCCACTTATCAAGACCAACAACGTTATATGAACCCAGGCTGTCTTTCTAGGTCTAGTTAATTGCTTTATACTCTTATGACGTCAGTGGCAGTCAAAACTTTCTAGTCTCTAAAATCGTCCGGCTGTAGCACCCTTTCGGTGCTTAACTGCCATGCCACCGGAGGAAATCACCAGGGCTGGGATACTGCCAGGTCGCCCAAGCTTAGACAGTGGAAGTCGGGAGGCAGAGGTTTGTTTCTTGCTCGCGAATTTGGGGACAGATGCTTACCCACTGGTTGGTTTGAGCATGATAGTCTCCAGTTGAAGATGCTTTCATGGTACACAGTCTGAGAAGCTTCTATCATAATCATCCTGTTCATTGTTTTTCTGGCGAATTCTCACGGATTTGGGTGTGAATGTTTCGGCGGTACAACTGACTTTTGTGGTTACTTTTGCCGCTCATTTTAATATTTATATTTGCCGGCTACGCTGAGCTTACTGTGACGCTAAATTTAACTTCTTCATGAAAGAGGACTTGGATAATCACCAATCAGTACCCATGACTTGATTACCAACCGTCGGACCTGGTAATCGTCTTCTTATACATAGTAGTTAGTCAACAGTTATGACGTAACACTTCACTGCTCGTCTTTGGTCTAGTCGACATGCTGAATCGCATAATGTTCCTCTTATCCCACGGTATACAGTCAGTTGTTATCGAGAAGAATGTTGGTAGCTCAGGCAGCGTAGACCATCGTTGGTTTGTTAGCTGACCTGGGCAATTTGGTTGCAAACGCTTTATCACCAGTGGAGGTGACATCATCAGTGGGTTCTTAAGGGGCGGAACGGATCGTATTTATGGGTTCATGCTTGTGCGTTGAGTAATGGTGCTTGTGTCTGAATTTCGATCGGGAGATTTTGTTGGTTGGTCTGTTACCCTGGGTCACAATCGGTCAGCAATCACGTGACCTTTGAACCTGGTCCCTCACACTCATCCACCGATCAGTGCCCGAGTGACCTCCCTCAGTGACCTCTCTGGGTTCCACTTTTTAACCTTTATTCATTTAAATGTAAAGAGATTCCTGCTTATTGGTCTGTTACTCCAATAGTTGACTCTCTTTGAGTATTCAGGCTGTGATGTTGGTCCGTAGTGGCACGTAAATTAGATCTATTTCAATGTGTCAGTTGATCGAATTCGTCATGGAGTAACATGCTTCTGGAAGTTTCCCCACGGGTCTCGTGTCTGTGCATGCCAAGATTTTTACGTCTTCCAGATTGAATTTGTGGCTTTGTCTTCATATATAGATATCAATGATGGTCATGTTGTGTTCCTTTATTCGTGTGCATAATTTCCTTCCAGTTTGTTCAAAATAGAGCTTTTTTCAGAATCTTTGGTGTACCACATCGTTCCTCTTGGTTTTGTCAATGTAGTCCTTCGTTCTTGAAATCAGTTTCCGTAATGTCATTCGGTTTGTGGGCTACGAGGATTCCTTTTCGAGCTAATGATCTGACTGTGAGTTCAGATATATTCTTGATTTAAGGTAGAACGGTCCGTCTGGTCGCTTGTTGCTAGTGTTGAGATGTCTCCTTCAAGATTCTCTTAATAGAATTCCTTGGACATTGACTGTTCCCGAACACTCCGGATAGACGGTTTTCTCCCTTCTTCCTGAGTGGTGCTGCAGTGTCCACCCTCTCGAACAGGGTTCGAATGCAGCTCTTCTGGTTCATTGGATGATCGCTGTTGTAGTTCACTATTTGGTCCGTATGTGTTTTTCCAGCATACGCAGGTCTCTCGAGTCCCATCCACTTTTCTGTTCACTAAGACGTCCAAGAATGTTAGTTGGTTGTTGCCTTTCAGTTCGATCGTGTATTCAATGTCTTCCAGAATTGTACTATCCTGTGCTAAGGCTGTGATCTCAAGGGAAGAAATTGTTTAATTAGCCTAAACTCACAATCTAGGTGTCCTATCTGACAGGTAACGTGTAGTCTGATTCACTGACGGACGGTCAGTAATATTTGCGGCGAAACCGAATTCTACGAACTTCACCTGCGTTTGTTCAGTAGTCGCAACTGGGCAGTGAACAATATATTGAATTGGACTTGGGCAGACAGTATAGATAGGTAGACCGTGGTTGTATAAGAAATTAACAGTAAATCGTGAGGAGAATTAAAGAAAGGCTTACGGCTAGATTGAACCTTGGGCAGTTAGCAACACAGGATGACACACGGAGGGCAGCGTGCTATCGGACAAGTTTTCAACAACAAGCCCAGAAATGAATGTGAACAAATCGTCTATAGAAAAATGGTTGAGGTAGAATCGATTTTGTATTAAATAGAGTAGTTCAGTCTTGCAACTGTAGCAGTCATCGGAAGGGTAATGAATTAGTATGAGGAATAGGGAAACAAATAATTACGTCGCAATTAACAAGGGTAATATTTAGCAGTTGATGCAGGTTGCCGTCATGAAACGAGCTTCCCGTCATCAAACATGGTCCCTAGTTCTGACCCCACCGGCAACTTTCCAAACTTACCGCATTCGGGTGAAATGTACGAGCTGCCTAAAACTTTGTGCAGCAGCATTTTGTGTGATTTAGTCCATGAATTAAGTTTGCTGTGTGACTCTAATTTCAAGTTGACGTTTGTATTCTTCGCCTAAATTATCATCTAGGAGAAGAACGTAGAAACGGTAAAACAGGCAAGAGAGGAACGAGTTCGCGAGCTGCGTAGTGCAATCGAACTGATGATCACCCGATTGGACTCGCAACTCAAGTCCAAACTTGTCACCCTCATGGACCAACGCAACCAACTGTCCCAGGTAAGCCAACGCCCTCCTTTGTTTTTGCGAGACCTAATGCGTATTCATCTAGATTTGCCCGAGTAAGTTCTCTTCTAGCCTCTCTAAGCCAGTTTTTTTATAATTGTCCTACGACAGCTGTTGTCCGTTTTGTGTTCGCTTGCGGAAGCAAGCTCTTAGGGCTAACAGGAGTGGAAAGAGCATATTCTGTGGTGATTCCCAATCGGTTTGCTTCACGTTAGTCTCCCGTAGATGGTGACTTTGTTTCTACTTGTCCATGGATCGGCGCTTGCCGCTTTGATGCCCGTTCATTATTGTATATTTTCCCTCTATCCGCAAGACGCGGTGCTTCGCCATTTCCACATTACCTAACTAACGCCTGTCGATTGTGTGCTGGTTCTTGTATAAGGTGTGGTGCGGCTTGTTGGTTGTGCTAAAAAGTTACAGGGAAGCTATTTCAAGGATACCGTCTTGTCTTGACGCGCTAGGCAACTTCCTGCTTGCTTAAAGTGACGAAGCAATAAAATTTTGTTTTCTTTTGAATTATACTAACCTTCAGTTATCGATCTTCATTTCCTTTTGACTGAAGAATTACTTTCCATCGCAATTTCGCAGCCCGTAATTACCAGTACCCAATGCTTTTCTACTTTTCGTTGAGATGGTTCATCACGGTTGTGTGGTTATCAGTAGCTAAGTGAATCCCTTTGTTGGCTATCTCGACATTCCGAGTCTAAATTGACATTATTTCTTTGATTGCAACATTTTGAGGAAATTTGATTCATTGCTGTCATGTACATCCCAACTTCTCCATTGGCCTTGCCTGTTATGCGATGTTTACTGTTTAGATGGTTTCAAACTATAAATTCGAGGCTGGAATAAATGTATCAACTCCTTCGAGCGTGCTAAAATCTACTTCGACTATTTTTACATTTCACCCTCTCTAAGTGCTTCCCCGCAGCAATACTGGAGATGTCTTTTCTTCCTCATAGTTTGTAAACTATCGTTACCACTCACTCTGATGGGAAGATGTTGCCTGATTGTCCTGCTTTCCATTTTTCGGGTATATATGTCTCACCAACTGTTGTACCAGGCCTTAGCACATAACTGGCCCTTCAAGGTGCGTGAATGACTGGCATGCGAATCGGATTTTCTGATCAACAGCAGACGCCTGCACACAGTAAGGAGCCATGAACGGTTTGTGCTAAGGCCTGNAAAATCTACTTCGACTATTTTTACATTTCACCCTCTCTAAGTGCTTCCCCGCAGCAATACTGGAGATGTCTTTTCTTCCTCATAGTTTGTAAACTATGATTCGTTACCACTCTGATAGGAAGATGTTGCCTCATTGTCCTGCTTTCCGTTTTTCGTGTATATGTCTCACCAACTGTTGTACCAGGATTTCTTCCTCATAGTTTGTAAACTATGATTAGTTACCACTCTGATGGGAAGATGTTGCCTGATTGTCCTGCTTTCCATTTTTCGGGTATATATGTCTCACCAACTGTTGTACCAGGCCTTAGCACATAACTGGCCCTTCAAGGTGCGTGAATGACTGGCATGTGAATCGGATTTTCTGATCAACAGCAGACGCCTGCACACAGTAAGGAGCCATGAACGATTTGTGCGGAGCCGAATGTGCCCAAACCAAGCGAATAAGATCGAGTGACGGACGTACCGAAGCCCGCTGCAAGTCACCAGTCGGCCTTAAAATGTTGTCATAATACTGGGCGCCATCACCAGTTGCCTGTTCATAAGCGTCCGTCGGTTCATTTGTGTTTCAGCTTAATAATAACATGATGCAAGCGGAAGCCGCCTCTTAAACAGAACGTCAAGGTAGCAGATATAGCTGAACCGAGCCTGGAGCTGTTTGTTGCAGTTATTAACTCCATGGTGGTTCGTGGACATGCTTTGTGGCTTCAAGTCAAGTGTGACTGGAGACCTCTGGCTTCACCTCTCCCTAATTCACTAAAGATTCCTGTGTATGCTTCATGATCTCTTGAGGTTGTTTGTCGTTTATGTCTACATCATTTTAACTTGAAAGGCAGGACTAATGACTTCATGTACAGGAGATCCAATTGCATACTATGTCCATCGCTTGTTTCCCAACATTGGAAACAAACCTTAAGGTTGAAGTCCAAAGTCTCTGAGTGCGAAACAGACGGAACGTTTGCGTGAGAGTCAACGGGTCTTATGGACAAGTAAGAAATAGCTCCACAACCATTGATGAAGTCACATTTCCCCTAAATGTTACCAAGTGTCGATCCTGAAGTAGGGATGCTTACTATGAGCAGACCAGGCAAAATAATGTATGGAAGCAAAACTTACTGGGTAAGACGTAAAGCTGAAAACAGATCAATTGATAACTTGATGGATGTCTTGTTGACCTGTATTTATAATAGCAATGAGTGTGGGTCCAAGTAAGTAGACAGTGTATACTCGTGCTGACTACGTTGCAGACGGTGAGAACGAATTTTTATCCTGCAGTACGTTGATTGAGTAGCCTGCATTTGTCATTCTCGTAAGCATTGGCACTGTGGGTTGGATTCACTTACGATTCTGTCGTTGTTGAATCAGCTTCGCTAGGTTTCAGTCCGAAAATAAACTAGTCGCACAACCAGCCTACCTTCCGGGACGATGATCAGAGCAACTGAGTAGGTTCTTCACTAGGCTCGTCTGATCCTAAAACTGGAAGTCAGAGAATTTTCAATAAAGTATGAGAAAATCTTTCTCCGTAATCGCGATGATCAATCAAGGGTATAAGTGAATTGTCTCCATTTCGAGCCTTCACGTTGTACTGTAGTAGAGTGTCGGGATGGTATCAATTTTTTACAGTGTGCCACTTCGATTCACTCTCAGTCTACACTGTGATCCACCTAACTGGTGTAGTGTACGAGTTCTGTGGCTACAGAGACGTTTGCATCGACAGGGTGGACAGACTGTTGGCAGAATATACGGCAGAACACATTAAAATAATGTAATCCATATATCAGGAATCCGTGGAGTAGGAGGTCAGCTCGCAATGCTGCATCCTCAGTAGCCAGATGTCTATTAGATACTGGCCATCGAATTGACTCAGTCAACACCTTCCGAATTTTTGTTGCACGAAATAAATATCAATGTCCTGGCGCTAAATAAAGCGCTGCTCATCAAACCAAACCAGCTCCGACTATATACACAAGAAGAGTTGGAGCAAGCGATTTGGTTGGCCGGGAGTTGATCAGGTGAACTGCACAAATTAACCAATGAGTGTTTCTTCGATATCGTTTCTACTCTTTATTCATGTAAATGGCATTTTTGTGTCCGCGACTGAAAGGGGCAAAAAATATTAACATATTGGAGCTTTCGATATCACTCAGTAGTTAGAGCGCGAATTTACTGGTCCTGGTCCCTGGTTGGAACCCGACCTCTTTTTTTGGCCTCCCTTGTCTGGGTAACCTGGCATTATCCCAGCCCTCGTGCTTCCTTTGGGTAACATAACAGTTGGGCACCGAAAGGGTGTTTCAGCTGAGCGGTATCGTTCACGTTTTCAATCAGTTCTGATGGGACGGATAACGGGGACATCTTGTTTCAAAAAGTAAATAGCTTGTTCCTCAGTGCAGGAATTCCCAATGTGCTGGCAGTGGTATCCCAACGACGTGCGTTACTAAAGTCGAGGGCAGCAGTCTTTCCAAAAAGTAGCTCGCCAACGTGCAATAATTTCACTTTCCGGAAAATAAATTACCCACTAAAGTTTACCACCACAATGGAGGGAGTTTCTGACAGTCCGAAACGAAGCGTTTACACGCAGCATCAAATGCTTTTTTTATCCACAATGCACATATCTATGGATAGCAGTCTGCAAATGCCTAAGTACATCCTCGCCATACCATTGGGGCGAATCTCAAAGATGCGGGTGATGGGAACATAGTCGAGCGGTTGGAACTAACTGTGCAAAATTACTGCACCTGTTTAGCCAGTTATTATGGATTCAGCCAATACTAAGTGGGCAGAAAACTCTTCAGGTTGATGAAGAAAATCGCACGGTTCTGACAAGGCCTCCAGTATAGTGGGTGACCAAATGAGTGCGTTGAGTAAGGCAGTCTTCCCCACTTAACTTTACAGACCGCAACTTCACTGCCTGGCCGTGGTGGCGCCTACATTTGAAGGGGTGTTTACCTGTCAAGGATACTTACATGGATAGATGTTTGGGCCGAGGCTTCTTCAATCCATGCTTTGAAAAGGGGATGTGGTTAGCTCTCAGGTTGCTGTTCGAGTATGTTTGTGTTAGGTGTGACCATATCGGTTTGTTTCGCCTGATGAAGGACGCACTCTTCGTTCTGTAATGATAACAGGGCAGAAGTCGTCCACTGGATATGTGGCTCCAGTTGTTTAAGAGCACATCTTTTACCATGTCTGGATAGCTTGCTCGCTGGTGAGTAGTCAGTCAACCAAAGTGCTGTTTGAAGACTGTACATTAAGCTAGAAGGACTTTCGAGATGTGGTAGATTTTCCTTCGTTGCTGATAGTCGACGTAGGATCAACATTAGCTGGTATTTTGGCAGTTGTATTGAACGCCGGTTTTCTGCGACGAAATCGGGGGGTTTGTACAAGACCAGGTTATGAACGCTATCCCTGTATTGTCAAAGAGGATACTCACTTGTCAAAATACGCCCATTTGTAAGTTAATTTAGTGTTAAATGGTGACGACTGGATTCCCTTTAATCTTTCGTTTATGGTAGACTTTTGCACAAAGACCGCCTCAATTTTCGGTCGGCACGATTATCGAGATATCGCAGTACATTGTCCAAACGGAACGCACTACTCATAAGTTTGCTGAGAACTCTTCGAGTGTTATTTTTTTCTTTGGATTCATTTGAAAACCCAAGGTGGTCGACTGACGGAAACTCGCACGCTGCGTCCACCTGATGAGCTCCAGGAAAGATGAAACCCGTCATGAGCTACCCGAATGTTTCAGTAACCTTATTGGTAGAATGCTCAGTTTTGCCACCCGAAAAGGTAATCACCCAAAAGGGCAGTCAGTCTGAATCTTCTCAATCTTCAGCCAAATTGGAATGAAACGAGGGATCCAAAATGACAGTGTGCACTGGTGTGGACTACTGTATGTCAAATGCAGACATCTGCGTACTTAGTTGAATGACATCGTATCAATGGTACTGCATGTTTTGCAGTTCAGCGTTGCGTGTTACCGTGAATCACTTGCGTAAAAGAAATTGTTAGCATTGTCTGTACGACATATTAAGATTTATCACTGTGCGCAACTGAAATGGCGTGCAATGCACCTTGTGGTGAAAGGGAAAATCTATTCCCATGAATACCTACAGCCATTTTCCTAAGATGGAGTAGTCGCTGTTCGATTCCGAGTGGATATTTCCTATTTCAAGGGAATCATTTACAGGCCAAAGCGACAAGTGGCTTCTCACACCCTGAGGTGCGAAAAACTACTCCTTTTGAGAAACTCGCTTACTCATTTCTCTTGTCTGGCCGTCGGATTGGTATTGGAAGTTCAGTACCGGGCGCAACAGCTCACTTACCAGCTTGCGCCTCGGCAGACTACACTGCGGACGCCGAAGAAAGGATAATCTCTGAAAAAAACCTCTCTGTGCTACTTTGCAGGATGAAGATCCGTTTCATTATAATCTTTATGGACCCGGTGTTATACTTTTCTCACATTGACTCGTACGCTTCAACCTTTAAGTGCATTTCGCTTCGACTTTTCTGAATCCCACTGATCAGGAAATCGAAACCCTGGGGACCTTGCTAACGTCAATCAAAGTCAAAATCGGTACGAAATCGCATGCGGAAGTTGTTGCTCACTCTTCCGAATATTTGAGCGCGATTTCTGAGATACATCGCAGATCACTGACAGCATTTGTCAGTGCCCCGGTACCGGCTGATTTCGTTAGGTACGTCTGTTGAGCCGTGTATAATCGCACAGTGACCTTTTTTCGTTTGATCCTTTTTCCTCATTAGATTGCTCCTAGTATAAGGTTGATAGAAGACAGCGTCACTGCCATAGAGTAGACACGTTACGGGCTCATTTTTTATCGACGTACTAGTAACTTTAGGAGTCTTTTTACTCATGCTTGTTAAAATTATGTTTTCGATTTCCACTTTCGTACTTTGTCTTATTGGTTCTCGCTCCGATGACTCTGCCTGATTCCCACTGTGCTAAACCAGCTGTATTGAGCGGAAGCTCCAAATCTGTATTGGCGTTCCACACAGATGAGGCTGTGATAATTTATTCTGAGCCCTCAAGTAGATGTCGCTGTGCTAAAACCCCACCAGAACTGGTTTTACAATATTGCTTAAAATGTGGCAGTTGTTTTTGGGCTAGAAATCACGGCGAAACAATCTACCCATCCCTGACGTATTGATTGGTTTCCTTTAGGGGTTCCCTCTCTAGACTTGAGCAACCTCGTGCTTTCTTCGGGCGGCATGGCAGCTAGGCACCGGGAGCTTGTTACCGCTGAACCACTTTTTTTAGAGGGGTCTTGAGGATATGCGACCTTTGTGATCAGCTTTAACCTCTTCATCGCCCATCAACAGATATCAAAACGAGCTATAGCTCAATACTCCATAGCACGAAGCAAAGCAATCGTGTTTATGCCATAAGTCACAACTCTGAGCTGAAACGTCCTCCCTGTTTGCCCGATACACTAACCAATTAGGGCGATCCCATGTTCGGTCCGCAACTGCCGCCTTGGTGCATTGTTGTCTTACTACAGATGATACTGCAACAACCATATTGGCGCTTGGCTCGCTGTTTCTCTCATTACTATGTATCAGAAGAATCGGCGACTTGAGATACCGTTAATGGATACAAAAGAACACTGTTATAACAGTATTTATAAGATGATAACATGATTCACCTAGACTGGATCTCTTCCCTACATTCACAGTCGTCCCATCGACGTGACCATGTCCATGCAGATACCGTAGCCATCTTTTTCTGGCTTTAAGTTACGATGATTCACTCTGTTTGGGTTGCAAAACTTTCAGCCAGCGGAAGTAGTTGGTGAAATTAATGCTCAGCCAAACATAGGGGGTGATTTTCGCTGCCATTCGTTTGGAACCTTCGCGATTTAGAGCCATTCCCCAACTAGTATTAGTGTTTTGCGACAAAGCTATCGACTTCCTGGAGGAATGTTATAATTCTAGAGGCAGATCTAACCTTGTGTTTTGTTGATTACCAGCGTGACCTTTTAAAAGAGAGATTTTCAGTCTATACAAAAGTGGTATCCTATGGAGAGGTCTAGGCCAAACCGATGCGTAGTAGAATAGGATCTTATTGCGAGTAGAACATTGAAAGATACAGTTTCGTCAAAACACCTGAGGTGGTGAATAAAAGGTAGCACTGCAGCGTTCGTGAATTCTTAGTCGAGGCGTTGAGAAGGATGCATTTCACCGTTTCTTTTCAGATGTCTACCTAAGAACTGCATGGGATAAATGAATGAAACAGAACAAGAGTAAAGACCATTGGGATTTCGAAAACCATTCAGTCACCAACGATATGATTGATTTCATCTCTTCACACAGTTCTAAGAGCAGTGGATTCGGCACACTGAAGCATCTTATCCGTGGTTACCCTGCACATGATGTGGAATACAGTCACCAAGTGGATACAGTATCCGCTTTCAAGTGGATGACGAACCATTGTTGAAGTGGGAGTCAATTGTGCGAATTATTTGGGCTTGGTGAGACTTACCGTCTCATTCGCCGCTTCATCTGCTTCTACCAGTTTAATTCCAAGTTGCCGAAGTAGATGGCTTAGCGCGTAAAACGGTTAAAAAAAAGACGAAACATGGTGTGCTGTGAGGTTTGTCGGTACTTGACAACTGATAGTAAACGCTCCTCTCAGCTCGCTACTGTTATCCCCCCTGAAATACGGTCTACAATGGCTTCAGCGTTGCCTAGGTTGCACCGGATGGGGATAGCAGATGGTAAACACTTGGCGACTGCATGACTTGGACAACCACCGCAGTTGTGAAAATGACTTTACGAAATGGTCGCTATTTTTAATGTTACCCAGTCTGTCCTTCCTATCCGCTCTATACGGGCGTCTTGGTCTCAGTGCTACCATGTAAGGTTACCCTTGATACCTGATTGGTAGGAATTGAACCCCTCACAACCATGTCAAGATCCGTAAATCACTTTTCCCACTTAATTTAGTTCGTTATCCGGTACTTTTGCTGTTTATGAGTGCTCTTGTGCTCGCCTTCATGATAACTCCAGGTCACTCAGCTACATCTTTCCTGCCTCAGCTGTATGTTCATCGAGTATGATGCTCCATACTATCTCTGCAACTTTTCTGCTACTTAGCGCAGCCATTTCACTATTACTTCTCTTTCATTTATGACCAACAAGATGTGTTTGTACGCTAACTTTATTTGTTCCTTGTGCCCCATGCAGCGAAATCGTCCCTCCATATGAGTCCAGCACGTTCACACTGCACAACTATTCCATCCTTCGTCAGCGAGCGGACCCAGTGTTCAGTCAACCACTTCACATCGGTCGTCTGAGCTGGCGGATCAAAGTATACCCGGATGGTAATGGTGTGGGCCGAGGAAACTATCTTTCGGTCTTCATCGAACTCACGACGACTCCTATAGAACCATCAAAGTAAAGTTCATCATCATAGCATTTCGACGGTGTTTGCTTCCGTTTTCCTGATTGTCCTACTTTAGTACACTTAATGTCACCTTTATATTAACCTATATGGACTCTGTGACAATTAAGTAGTTTCCTGTGTTTAGTCGGTCTGCGACTTGTTTCATTTTTTGTCACGTTAACTTTCATTCGCGTTCCATGAAGTTAGGACAGTCTCAGCTACCTAATAATTCAATTTCTGATGGAGAACATGAAACCACTTTTGCATCCCTATGTCAGTTTGCGTCACAATAAGTGATCGACCGGACGTAGAGGTATTTTTTACGGGTACTTTATTTCGAAAATATGAGTATGAAGCGTTTGTCGAAATTAGGTCGGTAATGGTCAGGGCCACACATCCCTATGTGGCTGTTTTAGTTTACCGATTTCGGCCAGTTTCAACTGGTGGAATGTGGATTAAGCCACGACTTGAAACAAGTGCCTGGCCCAGCAACGTCCTTCGCGTGTATGCTGCCATCACTCTAGATTGTGACTGTGGAACGGTACCCATACATAGGTCAAAGTCCCGGTAGATGGTTTATGTGGTCCGTGACATGCACATCTCCTGGCTATTCCGGACATTTACTTTAGCGAATTATTTGCGTGTTCTCAAAAGTGATCAAATGGGAGAGTTGGGAGAATATTTGGGTTCACTTCGGGCAGCCGCATCTCTTTGAGAGTCTTTTTGGAAGTTAATCTGTTTATATCCCCAATGCTTCAAGCCTTTCCACCGACACGTGATGCACGAAGCTGGTGCGCATTTAAGTCCTTGTTGCACCATCAACGGGTACTGAAAGGGTGGCAACTGCGACTGCGAGCTATGAATCTGACAAAGTCCGTTTAATTCGAATGTGTTCGGAACTATGGGTCTAAGTGAGAACAGGCTACCAAAGAACGGGTTCAGTCTCCTATTAACCCCAAGAATTGCAGATGCCCATTTGGCGATTTGACGATGTCTATTTTTAAGCTTTTAGATGTCATATCTTAGTCGAATCTTTACTTGTTGAAGCGCAACAGTTTTCTGGTCTCAGTTCGTCAGGTTCAGGTTTAACCATGAAGAAAAAATATTGCCCCACTTTGTACGTTTATCTAAACCCACAGTGTGATCGTAGTTAGTTTTTGGATTTTGTTTGCGCAAGCCAGTTTGCACTGGTTTGGTATTAGGAGAACATCCAACCCTATTGACTATTATCTTGTTTTATTCAGAGAGATCCGAACTTCCCATACACTAGGTCACGAGACAATCACTTTAAGTAAGTTCCGAATAGAATGAAAAGAACTTTCGTGACCATACTTCGTCCCATAGCGTTTTCACTGATGNCTCTATACGGGCGTCTTGGTCTCAGTGCTACCATGTAAGGTTACCCTTGATACCTGATTGGTAGGAATTGAACCCCTCACAACCATATCAAGATCCGTAAATCACTTTTCCCACTTAATTTAGTTCGTTATCCGGTACTTTTGCTGTTTATGAGTGCTCTTGTGCTCGCCTTCATGATAACTCCAGGTCACTCAGCTACATCTTTCCTGCCTCAGCTGTATGTTCATCGAGTATGATGCTCCATACTATCTCTGCAACTTTTCTGCTACTTAGCGCAGCCATTTCACTATTACTTCTCTTTCATTTATGACCAACAAGATGTGTTTGTACGCTAACTTTATTTGTTCCTTGTGCCCCATGCAGCGAAATCGTCCCTCCATATGAGTCCAGCACGTTCACACTGCACAACTATTCCATCCTTCGTCAGCGAGCGGACCCAGTGTTCAGTCAACCACTTCACATCGGTCGTCTGAGCTGGCGGATCAAAGTATACCCGGATGGTAATGGTGTGGGCCGAGGAAACTATCTTTCGGTCTTCATCGAACTCACGACGACTCCTATAGAACCATCAAAGTAAAGTTCATCATCATAGCATTTCGACGGTGTTTGCTTCCGTTTTCCTGATTGTCCTACTTTAGTACACTCTTAATGTCACCTTTATATTAACCTATATGGACTCTGTGACAATTAAGTAGTTTCCTGTGTTTAGTCGGTCTGCGACTTGTTTCATTTTTTGTCACGTTAACTTTCATTCGCGTTCCATGAAGTTAGGACAGTCTCAGCTACCTAATAATTCAATTTCTGATGGAGAACATGAAACCACTTTTGCATCCCTATGTCAGTTTGCGTCACAATAAGTGATCGACCGGACGTAGAGGTATTTTTTACGGGTACTTTATTTCGAAAATATGAGTATGAAGCGTTTGTCGAAATTAGGTCGGTAATGGTCAGGGCCACACATCCCTATGTGGCTGTTTTAGTTTACCGATTTCGGCCAGTTTCAACTGGTGGAATGTGGATTAAGCCACGACTTGAAACAAGTGCCTGGCCCAGCAAGGCCCTTCGCGTGTATGCTGCCATCACTCTAGATTGTGACTGTGGAACGGTACCCATACATAGGTCAAAGTCCCGGTAGATGGTTATGTGGTCCAAGTGCCTGGCCCAGCAACGTCCTTCGCGTGTATGCTGCCATCACTCTAGATTGTGACTGTGGAACGGTACCCATACATAGGTCAAAGTCCCGGTAGATGGTTTATGTGGTCCGTGACATGCACATCTCCTGGCTATTCCGGACATTTACTTTAGCGAATTATTTGCGTGTTCTCAAAAGTGATCAAATGGGAGAGTTGGGAGAATATTTGGGTTCACTTCGGGCAGCCGCATCTCTTTGAGAGTCTTTTTGGAAGTTAATCTGTTTATATCCCCAATGCTTCAAGCCTTTCCACCGACACGTGATGCACGAAGCTGGTGCGCATTTAAGTCCTTGTTGCACCATCAACGGGTACTGAAAGGGTGGCAACTGCGACTGCGAGCTATGAATCTGACAAAGTCCGTTTAATTCGAATGTGTTCGGAACTATGGGTCTAAGTGAGAACAGGCTACCAAAGAACGGGTTCAGTCTCCTATTAACCCCAAGAATTGCAGATGCCCATTTGGCGATTTGACGATGTCTATTTTTAAGCTTTTAGATGTCATATCTTAGTCGAATCTTTACTTGTTGAAGCGCAACAGTTTTCTGGTCTCAGTTCGTCAGGTTCAGGTTTAACCATGAAGAAAAAATATTGCCCCACTTTGTACGTTTATCTAAACCCACAGTGTGATCGTAGTTAGTTTTTGGATTTTGTTTGCGCAAGCCAGTTTGCACTGGTTTGGTATTAGGAGAACATCCAACCCTATTGACTATTATCTTGTTTTATTCAGAGAGATCCGAACTTCCCATACACTAGGTCACGAGACAATCACTTTAAGTAAGTTCCGAATAGAATGAAAAGAACTTTCGTGACCATACTTCGTCCCATAGCGTTTTCACTGATGCGGCCAATCGGACAATCTACTGTCCGATGGCACACTTTACTGAAGTCCTCCGACCACAAGTTCACTTAAACGGTATAATCCTGAAAAGCTGGTCGACATTACACCTTAGGGTGGGTGATACATCTGTAGCGAGACTTCCCATGAAGACGAAGTTACCGATCTTGACAGGAAGGATACCTAGTTCGACTGCAGGCTCACTGATAGTTCTTTAGGGTTTCGTTGTTAAACCAATGAAGCTCATGTTTGATTTGTACGCCCAGGTTGGCAGTTCTGTTACGATCTTTTTGTCACCAATCAAGTAACATCATCAGTACACATTAGTGTAGTGACGCGTCGCTATAGAATTCCACACACATTTGTAACCATGTTCCCAACTCAGTCAACAACTCCACCGTCAAGTTTATAAACTGAGCTCTCCATACTAAACCGACGGAGAGAATCGAAAGCGTCTTGAATTGCATTTGGTCTTTTTGAACGGGGTGCGTGGGTAGTGAGAGCCAGATGGTGGTGTTCCTCACTCGTGGATTACTTGCAAAAAATTGCACTAACCCTAAATTTTATGCTTTGTATTTCACTCAGAGAGAATCTATTCTGTACATTATGCGCCCTCTGAGCTGACGCTAATCAGCCGAGGAAACTGAGCAATTTTCTCGAACATTTTTCCGCGCTAAGCTTAGCTTTTTAAGGTCAACCTCGCGTATTAATTACGGAGGCCTCTCAACTAATCCTTCTTAAACTGCGTTAGTTTTCAGCTTATGCTGAGAAGGGAAAGGCACCCTGCAATTGTTATTGGGACTGATTGGTGTGGATCCCGCTGTGATCTAAACCCGCAACTTTCCTATTGGTAGTTGAACTTCCTTTCTGAGCCACAGTCCATTGATCAGCGTTGGTCAACTCGAACTTATGCAAAATATCTTTGGTCGCACACTAGTGCATTATGCATCAAGTACTATGAAATACTCCATTTTCGTTCCTGAGTGGTGCTTGCTAAGAGTGATTTTTCCGAACAAATCTCCCGTATTTGTATACAAAAGCAGACGCCCAAAAACATGTCAGAAAACTTATGTACAGCTTGCATGTAACAACAATATTTCTGGAGGCATTCGGGGGATACTGCAGCTTGATTGGCTGTTGGAACCATCTTTCGACTAGTCACATCTAGCCATGTTCGGTGTTGTGAATGAAATCCATTGGAAGGGGATCATCGCGCAACTGACGTTAGTGGATATTATCCCTTGTCAATCGCTCAGATCAACTGCTTTACGAAGGTCACTGACCTCTATACAGATATATCCCCCGACCAAGTTGTTAGCAATCTGGTTCGATTTTTCGATCTTATGGCTTTAGCTGGAGCCGTTAGTTCTCCTCCAATCCAGATGTGACTACCAATAGTCATTTGTAAGCATATTTCTAGTTCTTAGTGCATTTCAATTAGCCCAAAAATTAACTACAGCCTTGATGGCAGCGAGGACATATTTCTCGTCAAACTGACAAAAATTGGTATTGTACGACAGCGTTATTGGTTGTAATACACCAATTGCAGGCCAAATATTACGCAATCCTTTGCTCCACATCTTATTCACATCTCATGGTAAGGAGTACGTTATCCTCACATGTTAGCCGGTGAATATGTATTTTTCTCCCTACAAGAAATTCTCAAAGTATGCCGATATTGCGGAAACGGCATTTTCTCTTTGTAAGTAACCCCACCTAAGGAACGCTTTAAGCTGGTGTTTTTACGGACAGTTTCTTTCCATTGCTGTGGATCCTCTGTCAGCGCAGTTCCTCTTATTCAAGTATAGCTAAAACCACCACCAGTCAATTCAGTTCAGTTTTCCAACTC
Source organism: Opisthorchis viverrini (assembly GCF_000715545.1). Classification (NCBI taxonomy): domain Eukaryota; kingdom Metazoa; phylum Platyhelminthes; class Trematoda; order Opisthorchiida; family Opisthorchiidae; genus Opisthorchis; species Opisthorchis viverrini. The sequence continues at coordinate 156,501 of NW_008751842.1, forward strand.
ACTAACCGTGCTTCGAAATGCAGCGATTTCAGCTACTACAGCTTCGTTCATCGAGGACTAGGGGAATAAAGGAGTGAGGTTCAGGTGATAGAGGGGATGGACCATTCAGTTCATTGGCGTTTTTTGTTCGGTGTGAGATCTTCGAAGAGAAAGTGATGGCTTCCATGCAAGACCGCAACTGGCTGTAACGCAGCCATATGTTTCAGGGTCACCAACTATTGGTTTTCTTGCCCCGCCTTCCCCATCCTGGGAGGCAGGAGTTACCAACCTGACTGGGTTGACTGGTAAGGACTTCGTTGCCTCCATCCAATGCATGACCGGACGTAGTGCTCTACGAGGCAAATGGTTCCCTGCTATACGAAGTACATGGCCTGAGAGCGTAACCTGTGGAGTGTGAACAGCCTTTCTATCGAGTATGGACTTTCCCGAAAACCATCTGCTGTACTTCAGCATTACGGATCTGATTTTGCCACCTGATCCGCGCAACGCTTCTGAGGCATCGATGATCAAACAGACTCCAGAAACCTTCCACGCGCAGCGGCTACGTCTTTGTCCCATAAGGTAGGGCAGATCGGACTACGGCACCATACCCTGTTTCCCTGGCAGCCAAGCTGATGTCACGTCGGTGTCACAACCGTCTGAGGTTAGAAAACACTGTCATGGCCTTCCTACTTCGAGAAGTAATTTCATCTTTCATCAGTCCTTCGGGACTTGCGCAGCTGTGCAGATAGACGAACCTATCTGTCACATCGATCGATTGATCTGCAAGTATGAGGTTTAAGTTTGATTCCGGCCAATCTTGCAGCAGCGTTTTACACTTTGCGGGTGAGAAGCGCATCCCGAACTCTTCAGCAGAATTATTTAGGTTATTTAAGACAGTTTGCAGTTCTAAAGCGTCGGATCCTAGGAGAGCAATATCGCTGACGTGCTCAGTGTCTGTGACATGTACAGGTCCAAGGCAAGGGATCTATAGAGCATTTATAAGAGACGAGTGTTCAGAAAGGGCACCCTTCATTTCTGACGATCAACGGAGTTGAAAGCAGATCGAGAAAACCTTTCAGTGTTGGTCCTTTGAAGAAGTGGCGCAGTTCGAACACCTGTCGCAAACGGAAGTTTTGATCGATGTAGCCCCATCCAAGGCGGAAACCAGCTTGATTCTCGCGGATCTGATCCACCGATGATGGATCAGAATTCGTAGGATGTTACCAGAGAAACGCTTGTCAGCTCTGACTAGTGAACTGATGCCTCAGTAGTTTCTACACGATGCTGTTGTGCACTATTTTGGAATAGGGGAATCACCTTCGATGCGGTCCATTCTCCCCGTACTCCAGATCCATATGTTGTTGGACATTGTCACGTGTGGTGCAGGTCAGAAGAAGGTATACATAAGGAAGTCGTTCAGTGGAAGCTTTTGCGCTCAAAGGAAGATGGTTCATGTGAGAAAGTGTGTTTTCCATGAACCAGTGGAAACGGTTACAATATTTTCCTCAAGCCGAGAAAAAGTGTGAGCATTTATGCGCAATTTAGTAACTTTCCAAGAATATCGATACTGTATTTTTTATTGATCTTGTTGGTACGACCTCTGTATTGTCATTACTTTCAGCGTAAGAAAATTCAAATGTGAGCTCAGGACTAAAAAGGAAACAGCTGATCGATTTCTTGGATGCTGGACAATCCCATTTTTTCACTTCGGGAGGCCTATTTTCTAATGTTACCTTTCAGAATAACGTTCATCACGTGAACTACACATTCTTTTTGGTTTTCCTCTTAGTGGTAACGCACACTATTGTATGACTTGTTGGAAATTTTTTGGAATAATTGGCATGCTATTTGATTAAAGTTACGGTCTTCAAACTCACGATCTCTGTACGCAGGTACGAATACCGCATCGAAATGGTTCACCAGGCGTCACGCGATCCGGGTCGTAGCGTTGTGCGCGAGTTCACTTCTCACTTTGAAGGCGGCGAATGTTGGGGATACAACAGATTTTTTCGCTTGGATTTGTTGGCCAGCGAGGGATATCTAGACGTTGAAACGGATACGTTGGTTATCAACTTTCAGGTAAGCTTCTAAAGACAACTCAGGAGGGAGCGTATATGTTTTCTGTCTCAAGATTGCTTTCATTGTCGGGATTTAGTAATGTCTACGTTGGACATCCTGCACGGTTTGTATATGATTCGGACTTATCTAGAATAATCCTCGCAATGTTTACTGGAGGTTGCGCCACGGATATACAGAATCAACTAACTGTTATTCTTGTTCTGTGTTGCCTTTGCTGTCTAGTGTCCAAAAGTGTTGACATTTTTTACGAAAGTATCACCGTTGGAGTAAAACTACCTACAGTGACGTACGGTGAAAGGGGGAACACCACCTGACTCACGTAATATAATATAATGATACTGACGAACTAAGCCACACTACAACGTTCCTTTTTGGTATGCACTTACAGTCGCTCGTTTTCAATGAGAGTCGAAAATTATATGGATATTTTGGGCGTTGATGTGCATCGCTGGAGTCCACAGGCCAAGAATATCCTCTTGACCACTTAGTATCTACTTGGTTTCGGTCTAACGGTTATAAGAAAATTCCCTCCTTTAAAAGGTCATCACGTCGTCCTGAATATTAGTACACTTTGGCGGCAGCGCAAAGTTTTTATACAGTGAAGTCAAGTTCTTTTGCCGCCAACTATAGAAGCTATGTAACGGGTTTTTCCCATGTTCTCATCTCTTTCTCGCAATATCCGATGCCAGTAAAGGCAAAAAGTGGTTGCTTTTCTTCTTGAAGTAGACTATTCACAACTTTGCTGAGTACTTTTCGGCAGTCCACAACCGGTTTCGCCCTCTTGTGAATTATCAACTGGGCGCACTCTCAGAGTTTCTGTTAATCTCATGTTCCACTTGAACTCGAATGGGACGAAATTCGCCAAATGCTCTCATCAACACACCAATTTAATTTTAACGGAAAACTCAGTTAGATACAGTTGATTTACCCCTTTAAAGTGACCTTGTTCAACTGAATGCATTGCTTTGGGGGGCCTCAGGTTTCAGTTGGTACAACGTTCGAGATGTCAAGTACGTGTAGATGTAACTCGGGGACTGCGTCTACCTAATGAGTCCCAAGAAGGACTGAACCGCCTGTGAACTGTCAAAGGGTTTTCAGCAACCTTGTGAGTAGTTTCTTTCAATAAAATATACTGCGGTATCTAGACCATCATACCGAATGAAACTGAGCCGACGCTTGTTCACTACCTCCACTTGAAAAAAGTCGTCAAAGAGAGGTCAAGCTGTTTTTCAGTTGAGTTTCCCGTTAAAACTAAATTGGTGTGTAACTGGGAGTAGCTAGCGAACGGTCGCCTATCTTTTCGCCGTTTTTTTAATGGCTCGTTTCTTGGTGCGCCAGCGTTCATTATTAGGTTTCACGGCCTGTTATGCCTATAACCGGCTTGCTAGACATAGTATTTGAGCGTTTTAGTTGCCCCCTTCTGAGTGATTAGGCAGGCGAAATACCAATATTTTGAAATGCTGTGGCGTATTTGCAGTACCTAAGTTAGCCAACAGATGCCTGTACAAACATTCCGCCTGTCCTTTCCAATTGATTTGGTGGCGTGTCTCCATCACGTGATTCAATGTCGCGCTTTTTCCCCTCGCACTTGATACAGGTACATACGGGATGTTTTAATTTTATTCAACTTTCGCCCATTGCCGTCGGAATCTTTTAGCCTTCTTGTCTCTGATGATGAATACTTGATAGACCGCATTACAAATGGTAGCCACAGTGGATTGATATTACTTCATAAAATTTGACATCCACCGAACCCTGCCGACTGACTCCCCAACGGGATAACTGCGACCGCACACTGTTTGTGTTGAATCTTTTGAATGACGTGGTAAACACTGTGGGTTTGAAGTACAGTAAAGTTTCTAACGACTCCCTGTGATCAGTATTTCCTTGTCGCAATGGCCGGTTTTCTCTAATGATAGGCAATTCGCTACTCGATAATATATATCAATTTGGTTGGTTTGTTCAAACAGGATAAATACTGTACATAGTCCTCAGATGGTAGAAGGAAACTCTGCAAACAGCACGGATTCGAAACTGACTGTATTGAATCTTCAACCTCAGCTATTCTACTTGCGCGCGATTCCTATGCATTCACTCTAGATCTCTGCCTAATATTGTTTCACATCATGGTGATATATTTCTGTATACGTATGTGTTTACGATACCCTTACCCCGATTTATCCGAATCTTTCGGTCCAACGAATATCAGTTGCTCACTTGAACAAAAGCACACACTGTGGGTTTTATAATTATGAGCTGGCTATCCTTATTGTCCAGAAAATCGCATAGAGATCTGAGGTTAAGTCGATATGACCTGGAAGAACGCTTGTCGCTCGTTCACACATCCAGTGTGACCTCATAAACGAACTAATGGTGAAAATCGATTTGCAGGCAGTGCATTTGTTCACCCACGCTTGCTTTCTTTGGATTTTTACTGAATTTTTGCTCTTGGGCGTCGAATCGCCCAACAGGTTTCGACGTATTCTGTTGAAAGTGTTTCCTTCAACACTGTGAGCCTATTCTGTGCCCCATATGATTGTCCGGTGCCTATTTGGAAAAAGAACTTTGGTGGGCTTTCATCCTCAATATCTACCCGTTTACTATTCTCTAGCCTAGCCGGGTCCCGAGAGTAGCAGTACTTCAATTAGGTACAATAAAAATTGTTTTGAACTGGGTGCTGACTCCTATTCGGCGGTAATTGGTTACTTGAGTTAAAACGTGTAATGATTTCATGACAGGTTTGGCTAGTAATTATGATGACTAAGTAAGCATGGTTCTTATTTCTCCTGATCAACGAGTCTTGCCCATCTTTGTGTGCACCAAAATATCTGGGGGAATGTTTGTGATGGCTCCTTTTATGTTTCTGTTCTCTCCACAAAACTTTGTATTCTAGTCATTTTATTTGCCGTGTACTCACTTCTCCCTCAGGTTCGTGCCCCTACCTATTTCCAAAAATGTCGCGATCAACAGTGGCATATCGCGTATCTGGAAGCCACACGAGGTCAATGTTTCTCACAACTAGCGGAATTAAAGGAACGCTTGGAGCTGCAAATGACACAACAGGCCACACAACCCAGCACCTCTGAAGACGCAGCAGTTCGGGACAAGTCAGTGCCGCATGATTTCGCTTCATCTTCCGTCATTACCGGCCAGAATGTGGCAGTTACAGCTTCCGCAGGAGATGACGAATCACGCATTATCTCAGACACCGCGATATCAAAATATCCCATTCCAGAAAACGCTCCAAACCAGGCTGGTGAAGGTAATTTCACATCGCGCTCAGCAGATGAGGTACCACTTGGTCGGGCATCAGAATTAACTGGGCCACACTTACCTGGCTGGTGCAGCATGCTTAACTTCCCACTGAATGGCTCAGAGCAAGGTACAGAGAGTGATGCGATCGCATCCAGTCGAACAACACATGAGGACGATCGATCGGCGGGATTCGTTAACAGTCCATTAGAACCTTCCAGTGCCGATGTTGTGGAGGAAGAGAGCGATTCTGAACAGGGCACTGATCCTAATTTTCAGATCAGTGAGGTAAGTCGGTGCTTTTTTTGTCGTACCCTTCCCTCACTGACAGCCTTCGACCGATACTATTTTTGTTCTACTTTGTTTCGATGACACGCGGAATTGTTTCTCCTTTAACCTTTTCGTCGGTTCTCTGAATGGCAGGTCTCTGGGTACTAAATAAACGATGAGAAGTTCAATCTCGTCCTCAACATCTACTGTCCGATAGAATGTTCCGTCGTAGTTCGAAACCACTCCATGCCTTTCTTCCGAACGCACAGTTCAAGAACACGAGTAAAATTTTTCGGTATGATATACTTTGGTTAGGTAACTTCTCATCTCTTCGTGCAACTTTTATACTGAACCTGATAAGCTCTGCTCGACAGTTATAGCCTTCATGCCTTCATGGCCTTCGCCAAGGCAATTAACAATGGTGCTTAAACAGGACCAAGCTTTGCGTGAAAAAAGTTACTGCGACACTACTGCTCAACGACTGATTTTCATTGGTGTTGATTGTACTTGACGGAATGTCTGTTCCGTAAGTACGAACTCGAACGGAAACCGAATACTGCTCTAGATTTTACCCGTTACGTAGGTAACAGTCAAAGCAGGGCACGTGTGAATAGATCTGCTACAAGAGCATCCAATACTCAGGTGGGTATTTTCGGATAAATCGAATTGTTTGGCTGTACTATCGCTTCCTTGGTGCTTTCCAACGAGGTACAGCACCAATGCATAAGTTGGGCGATTTCTGTGGCATCCGTTCGTTCGGTCCGTGTTACCTAGCCCTCCACATGGCTGTGAAGCATCGTTGACCTATACAAGTACTTCATCTTGCTTCCACTTCTGTTATTGCTTTTTGTTTGGTGGACAGTACGCTTTTTCCCATCCCTTCACACACTCTAGTTCCGTGTTATGATAGCTGCCTCTTGTCTCCTATGTTCCCATCCCCCCTTCACAATACAGATTCGTATCTGAGTTATTATCGTATGACGTTCTGGTAGGAGCTTATTAGGCCTCAGAACGTTAGGTGAAACGCCAACAGTAGACAGCTACCCGTCGCAACAAACGCTGGACGACTGGAACAAATTCACTTACATTAGCCGACTAAAACTAAATAGTTCGTTTACCCATCGGGGTCGATAGCGTTGTCTGTGATCCCGTTAGTTTTGCGTGATCCGAAGTGGCAGACCTGTCATACCTGGAAATCACGAGTGAACTGAATAGATGTGATTGCGTTTAGTTTGCAACATGTGCCTAACACTCATTCTTATTTCTTGCCTACTTAGTGTTCAGTAGGTATCTGTTTCACTAACCAAGTGTTTGTATTCTTATCGGTATGTGTCAAGTTGTCCTCCTTTGCTACAGGACTGATTCCGTTCCTGGTTGAGATTTTCTGGACGTCCACAATTTTTATTCACCTGGTGCCTATTTTCCGTTCATCCTTCTCAGGTTTTGAACTTAGTGTATGCATTGTTCCGCTAAATTTCTGTTCTCTGTGCAGTCGTCAACAAATTACCTCTATCTTCTCTGGAATTAGACGGGTAATTGTCTGATTACTGTTGTTTTATGTTCAGGTAACGGCACAACCAACTTCCTTCAGCTACCCACCCCAACCCACGGTTGAGCCTCTTTTAGGCTTACTCGTATCATCCAACACTCAAAATCTTACCCGGTCCATTCTGTCCAGTGTTGACCTGAGCCCCTTCACTGCCTCGTATGACAGCGAAGATCAAGGGATAATCGGTCTGTTGCCTTCCCAAGAGGCAGCCGATAGGAATCATATGTATGAAACACTCGGAGACGGTGCGGAGCATAGGGATTCTGAAGAGGAGCGCAGTAACTTGGAGGAACCGGTGACCCAAAGTGAACACTCAGGTGACGCTGCTCTTCCGGGGTTAGTAGAACAACCAGTTGAGTTTAGTGAAGGTGACGACGATGGGTATGATGCTAATCAGCAAACAGGAGGTAGTGCTATGCACTCGCACCACAGCATGGAACAACATACGGATGAGGATGACTATCAAAGTTCTCAACACCAGGCTGACGATACAGACGAGTATGAATCCCTTTCAGCCGAGGATAGCCCTAGGACTCGATCCGAACCCAACCTCCGAAAACCCCTCAATCAAACTGCTGCTTCAACATCTGCGACAACAGCTGTTGCTTTTCAGCTTGCTCTGAACACCTCTAGCAGTTTTGAGAAACCTTTTGATTTTGATTGCGAAAATGAAAGTTCCGTGGATGAAGCCACTGATGACCACTTTGTTGCTTCAAGTCAGCTCAACAGCGTACACTGTCCTCATGCCTCTTTGAATCCCGAAACCGTATATCAAGCGGCTGATGATGGCCAAGACTGTTCAGGGAACTTCAGTCTGATAGAAGACATGTTGTGTTTACCGGCACCACGAAACACAACACCCAGTCGCCATCAACCTCATCACTGTAATGGCAACCAGAAACGGGATGCTTTCCGTCGCCGAAGCGATCGTAATAGTAGCAGACTGTTCCGCTTTCGATTCACGCCCAAACCACGCGGTAGCGGTGTTGCTGCTGGTGTTCGTAGCAACCTTAGATTTTTTAATAACGGTCCGGCAAATCGCTCCAGACATTTCGACGGATCACGGACGGCGATTTCCGAATCCGTGTTTACGTCAATAAACAGCTCTGATGAGCAGGAATGTCATCCGGACAAATCGAACTGGCACTGGAATCGTGCAATACCAACTTCTCAAGCTGTAAATGAGTAAGTTTTTCCACTGGTTATGGTTACCATTTTATGTTTCAGCCTCTCTTATGTATTATTTCTTATACTGATGACCCGGGGACTGGGACCCATCTCTGAACATGTAATCTGTAGCTGGCTGGATCTTTCATGAGGTATGGACACCCTCAGTGGATTGTAATTGTACGTCAGGTCGGGAAAAACCGTGCTTCATCAGTGCAACATCAGTGTTGGTACTGATGCATATATATATATATAAAGCCGTGCACTTAGGGGGGAATTTCCAACACGCAAAGTTACCGAGGATTTTGCAAAGAATATTAAAAATAAGAAAGATGGAATTAGGATTATGTTGTGGTGAACCTTGCTTCAAGCTATCCACCATCAAGGTAATGTCGGTTGGACATCGACGCAACAATACTTAGGTTAAGTTAGGTTTTTCTTCATCATCCCCATACTCATCGTTTTTTTCCGGCCACGCCCAAAGTGCTCAAATAAGGCACAATATAGTGGATAGTGGACATACGTAAAACGTGTCTCGACCCCCAGTCTTATTCAATTTTGAGTGGTCAGCATCCTAGTCATTGATGACGTGTTGTTTCCATAAGTATTGGCCATTCTGCGTAGGCAGCTATTTTCAGATACGCTCATCCGACGGGTATTATCTACGTCAGGAGGTCAGGTTTCATATTCATGGAGCCGAACTGCGCACACTAAGCAAGCAAATTTTACCCTTCAGAAGAGAGCGAATACTGTGACGACGGATCTTTGGGACTGCTCTGGATGTTTGAATACTGCTCTGGATTCGGTGATTCAGGGTGGTTCATCCCCTAACACATTCACTAGCATTCATGCAATCCTCAGTTAAACTGATTTGTTGAGTTTAACCAATGTTGTCACCTGAAGTTCTCGAAGGCACAACCACATACCTCAGTTTCGAAGACACGAAGTATATGACCAGCAGCACAGCTTTGATTTTTAGCCAACCTAATTCGATCCATACGATTTTGACGCATCACTGAAACTGAAAACTCTTCCAAAACCCAATATGGGTTTTGCCCTTCTCGGGGCTCACTAGATAAGTGTAGTTCGCGAGTTTTCATCAGCTTCGTTTTGCATTTGAACACCAGTTTTTAAGCCATCGCGGTAATACACTCCTTGCACATTAAAATTGGAACAGTCGACCGATCCTCAGCTGAGTGTCGTTTGTGATATTATTCATTTTATTCAACTTATTCCAGTGAGCATAATTCATCACATGCATATAACTTGATGTCCAAGTAAGACATAGGGTTGATGGAAACTCAGGGACAACGCCTACCTAGTGAAGGGCAAAGCTGGTACTGAGCTGCTGAACAATTTTCAGAAGCCCTATATGTAGTACATTGCGTCAAGAAATGTACTTCGTTATCTCGAATATCGTGTCGAGTGAAACATGAGACCGCCTTTCCTCAACAGATTCGGTTGGACAATAACATTAAGAAAAAGACAGGGATTCAGCTGGAATTCACTTGAGCTACCCGTCAGCATCAACTTGCAAAGGAGTGTATTTCGCCACTTACAATCCACGCTTGGGTATTGCCAGTCAAACTGATGCTTCTGGTGAATGTTGTGGCAGGACAGTGCAAGTCGGTAGTGTTGAGACTATACCTTATTAGACGGTGACCTGATTCCACCCAGCCGTGCACCGATAGTGTATCCTCGAATGATGGAGGAATGTCTGTAGGCCGATTATCAAGCTCGGTGAATAAATTAACAGCCACCGAATCAACTACCAACGTTGGTCTCATCAGTTCATTGGAACGAGGGAGAACGTCTGGATTTCGTGATGCAGTTGTGATGGTTCTTTTCTAAGTTTCGTGTTAAATGGTAGGATTACGGTGCTTTCTTTTTATGAAGATTTTTTTATTTAAGGATTGTATTCAGGGTAACAACCTTTGTGATCCAGTAGTTTTACAATGTGAATTCTAATTGCTACCAGAAAGCACGTTACCTTCAATCACCCCTACTTGACAGAAGCCACGGTACAGATAGAATGAAACAAACCCAGTCCTAATCATCCAAAGCGAACCGAGGAACGGCAGGTACCGTAATTGGACACAGCTGACGTTGTTTGTTCAACCTCTGCTAGAACAATAGGATAATTTTAGTGATGGCATCTTCACGGAGCTACTTATCGTTTTTCGATGTTACGATTTGACGATATAGGACAAAGCAGTCAGGAAAAGTCGGAGGCACATTTAGCATAAAGGAAACAAGGAAATAAACGTTTAAATTGCTAAAGCAGGTGGGCAATCCTGCAACCAAATCTCTCCGGACCGGTATGCCAGATTTGTCAGTAATTTGTCCTGGGTACTAACAATAAATTCATCTCTGGGTAGGTCTCTGTCTATGCATCATTTTGTAGCCTCATATGGGTCAAAAGGTAACCTTTCTAATTCTGGCATCCTTTTGGGTTGCAGCTCTCCATCACTCGATTTAAGAAGCAGTTAAAGTGCTCCAAAATGGCGTTTCTTAAAAATATGGTGTGCTGTTCCTGCCGCAGAAGGACAGTGTGAAGATCAAAAAGCTGAATGAGAGATAGCGCTGTCCACGTCTTGGTGAGACTCGGTTGTGAGCTATGCATGCTAACAGTTACATGGCGCTTTATCGTCATCATCATCCGCAACATGAAATCAGTCTTCAACACTGATGCTTCGCGCTCTATAACTAATGGCAGTCTTTTATAGAGTACTGCAGTAGTATACGAAAAGTTAGATGCCTCAGTCGTACTAGTTGGAATGGGCAGCTGCTTTTTTCCCTGTCAGGTCACTCTGGTTGTGGCGTGGATCAACAGTGTTGCATGTTTTCCGTGGAGGACGATCCTAATGAGTGTGAATTTCATTTTATGGAAGGACACACAGGCAAATTTACACACCAGCCAACAAGCCACTTCATCTTTTCCCAATTACTGGTGCTTTCCACTTGATTCGTTCATTCCCATGCATTATTTTTTATAGGCAAGGAAATCTTAACTATGGATCCGATCATGTTACACCGGCCCCATCCTCGAATTCCGCATTCCGATCCCTCGTTCACACCACACGATTTCCCGGGTTGAGCGCACAGACTGGAATAACCGATCAGAATAATGATTTTCTTTTGGTACAAGGTGCGTGCGCTGGAATTCATCAGACTGACGATCTACTCACAGGTGAGGACTGTAACGCCGTTCCGGTATCCCTTGCCAATCGCCTTTTCTTTCGACGCCTGAAGCGACTTTCAAAGGAGACACGTTTGTTGAAACAATCTATCCAGAACTTGGAGAATGACGTGGATAACGAAACAGGGACAGGTAATTGGTGTTACTTACAAACTTTTTTTGAATTTAGCCTAAATTTCCCACAGTCTTCCCCTTGTTTTTCCCCACCTTTTTGTTTACAACCGCCTCACCGTTATTGAAAAGTGTTAGAGCTATTACAATCTTGTTTGAGTCATTTACTCGCTGCTTATTGGTCACTCAGCAATGGCTGGTCCATGTTATACATTATTTTGGTGAGCACCTCAACATTTCAACCACCCACTACTCTGATTTTTTGGATACCCCTCCATATGCACTCTTGTGTATTCCCTTTGCTGCGTGGTCAGTATGAAAAGTATACTCAGCACCGCCACAAAATAGTTCGGAAAATCCTCGTAACGCCTTAGTATGTTGTTGTCCAGAATATATACGACATACAGCTGTTGTATTGTTGACTCACCGTTAATGTGCGACTAGCTTGCTTTGCTAGTGCGCAGTTAATTCGGGATGACTAAATAGCATTTCGCTTAGAACAAGAAGTCACCAGAGGACAGGTTAAAGTCATCTGTTATGTGGTACTTCATTGGCTATTTTGTACACATAATTCCTATGCTAGAACAAGATTATGAACAGATTTGTAACAGACAAGTGCGCGTAGATAAATAGGACCAGTACAGCGACCAACGGACATCACCATCTATAAACTATAAACTAGATTATAAACGTAATTCTTGACAAAGGTGTTCACTTGACAACATTAAGCCCACGCTTTCCGTAGATTCAGATGTGTTTACGCAGGTTTACCTTGCGACGCTTCCACAAAGCGTGATAGATGATTGTTATGATATTCGGTAAACTGGAAAGCCTGTCCTGGCCCCCTGCACTGTGGACACTGATGATGGGGAGCGCCAGAACTAGATAGGTTTCGAACCCGTTGGTGTCAGGTTCCTTGGGGCGTATCCACGAATCTTAGTGGACAACGGTGCCTCAGTTCTTTCGATACACGATCATTGCAAGTGCATTGAAAAAGTCGCATGTATGAGGAGATACTCCTAAGTTTGACTTAGCTTTGAGTGTCTTGAACTTGTTTGCCTCAACGGACGCTGGGGTCGCCTGTCTTTCTGATTAATTTAGAAGCCGTTTTCTTGGGGGAGAATGCTTTTCCCTCTTTTTTTCCACAGCAGTTCTGTACGTTAAAGTATATCTGTTTATGGAGCCCTTATTCCGCAATACGGTTATCACGCTTTGCCAACACTTCAATGCCTCGATAAGACAAATTTTCCTGGTTTTCGTAATCACACTTAGCTTCAAAGTTCGTTTATCTGACAGGACAGAAGCTCCTAAACTCAAGGTGCTTGTCGGTCAAGGTTGACCTGTAAAACGTAGATCTGATTGAAGATCCTCTCCTTTTCTCAAAACCTGGCTATCAAGGTAGCAGAATGAATGTTACTTGACACGTCCAAAGAAGAATCCGAAGTTAGCATGGCGCTGATTCAAGGATTGAGTTTGTTTTTTTATCGTCCGACGTGGCAGTTGCAGCGGCTACTGATTTAGTTGGCTTTGTATATTCTAGTATCTTCGTGAGATATAATTTAAAACCGATCCAAATGGGTTCCCACCTGTTTGGGACGGTTTTTTACAGCAAATTGAAAGTCTTGGTTATGGGGACAGACCCCGGTGATTGACTAGTTATCGTTTCTCGTCATGCTACTCGTTGTCAACAAGTAGTTCAGAATGTAACTTTTTGGTGTATAACCTCTCGATAGGCTATCCCTTCAAACCCAGTGCAGACCATCGCCACACTATCCGAAACCCTCTCAAAGCCAACCGTCTGTTATTCATCTGCTCCCATTCACCGTTTGACACTCAGATTTCGGAGACTTGCCGCGTGACTCCTTTCTCCACCGTTTGCTCTGACGTCTTTCGTGCACACACTTGGTGTTTCAAGCTGAGGCCGCGAAAACCTCGTTCGCGCAAACACGTAGCTTGAAAACCATGACATCGAGATCACTGTTTCTTCGTTATACCTATGACCTGAATATGCCAATGCAAGCTTTTTTCATGAGGAACTGTGGTACCTGCAGTGTCCACGAAGAGACTGCACCTTACCATGGCATGACGGTTTCCGCAACTCAGCGACCATTAAGCTATATCCCGAGACACTCACAGAGTCTCTCATACCAGGTTGGTCAATGGTTAAAGATCTGACGAACACAGTCCCTTGGTACTTAAGGCTGGAGATCGGCACTTGTGGCGACTTGGACCGTAGAAATGGTAATGCATTTGCATTTCCCGCCAAGCACTGCTTTCTTGCGGTTAGGCTTTTGAGCCAAAGTCTTTGGTTCAGGACCCTAGTCGTCCTTCTTCCCAGGTGTGGGCGCTCTGACAGTATCCCGGCCCACGTACAGCCTTGACATAATACTTTCATGCCACAGCGGCCATCGCATGTTTCCATCAGCTGGGTCGCCTTACTCGCTGCAAAGAGTAGGGTAGGTAAGCGAAAACGGGCCACTGCAGCGGGATGTGCAGGGGTTGGTATCGTACTGAGTCAACGGACGGAATTATCCTTGCTTGATTGGATACATGTTGATAGTCGCCTCTGTGTGGTTCGTCTGGCAACGTCTGTAGAATTTTACTAGTTGATCTTTGTTTATTGTGTGTATATACCCTAACCAATTGTAACCCTGACACCGTCAAAGAAAGGTTCTACGACGCTCCAAATGCCCTGCTGCGGTGAGCTAAAAGCTCAGATATGGTGGTGGTTGTCGGAGAAATGAATACACAAGTGGGCAGGCTTAGCATATCCGAGACTCAATTAGGAGGTCTACATTGATTGGACTCCGTACGTACGGACAATCGGGAACGATTGTTCCAGCTGATCGCAGGCTGTTTTTATGCAGTGCTGAGTTGCGAAATAGCCGAAGTCGTTTGGCCACATGGTGTCCTCCGACAGCATACCGGCCACAAACTCAAATCGACCACATTGTCATCAGTAACTGATGGCGCGGATCAATAATCCACTGCCGGTCGTTTTGTAGCCACAGCAAGAACAAGCCACCAGACGGGTAGTCCTACCTTACATCAAGAATATACCAGAACTCGCAACCAGATTATTGGCTCAAAAAGGAATCTTCGTGGCCCACAAACCGGGTGCTGCTCTAAGGAAATTAATCTCTAAACCGAAGGACAACCGGGACAAAACCAAGAGAAACAATGTGGTATACCAAATCGACTGCAACAAATTCTACGTTCGACAAACTGGGAGAAAATTATGTACACGAATAAAGGAACACAACGCAGCTGTCAGGAGGCATGACCCCCTGTCCTTGATATCTATACACGAGGACCAAGAAGGCCACAAATTCAATCTGGAAAGCGCGAAAATTTTGGCATACGGAGACACGCGACGCGGAAGAGAATTTTTGGAGGCATGTTACTCTACGGCAGGTTCAATCAACAGGTGCATCGAACTGGATCCAATTTACGCACCTCTACGTGCAAAAGACCAACATCGCAACCGGAACACTCAAGGAGGACCGGATAATGGATTCACAAACGAAGAAACAAGGAACTCCTCGGAGTCAAATCAGTAAAGGTCACAAGCCGGAACTAGGAAGGACAAACGTCACTCCAACATCGACCAGACTACGACGGCGAGGGATACCAAGTTCAAAGGTCACGTGGGCGTCGGCGAATGAGGACATGGAGTAAAAGAACAACCAATGGAACCGCCCGACAGAATAACTAATCGCGGTCAAAAGTCATCCCCGGCTACAAGCATGTTTATCAACACACGTAACACTACTGAACGCACAACCACTAACCCACCGCTACGCAAAACTACGCACTGATGATGTCACTTCGATTGGTGATGAAACGTTTGCAACCAAATTGCCAGCTCAGCGAACAAAGGGGGCTCGTAGTGAGTGTTGCAACTACAAAGGGATCAGCTTGACCCCGGTCGTAACGAGACTGTTGGCGTCACTTGTGCTTCGTCGCCCTATGGTGGCTCGTGATACACTGATTGGAGAGCAGCAAACGGAATTTCGGCCTGGTAGGAGTTGCGTCTACCAGATCTTCACACTCCGTCAGGTGCTAGAGCAACGCCACACGTATATTAGCGACCCACAGTTATAGTGTTCCTGAATATCCAAGGGGCATTCGACTCGGTTGACCTGTCTGTTCTGCTTGACACGCTTGCCCAACAAGGAATGCCCCGAAGCTCTTGGTACTCTCGGACTTCCAGACGTGTGAGAGTATACAGCGAGCTCTCCAAAAGCTTCCGCACACAAAGCGGTCTCTGTCAAGGATGCCCACCCTCTCCACCCCTATCTAACTTCGAATCATGAGACGAACGGTAAAAAGTCTCCAAGACCCTGGTGTTTAAATAGCCCTTGACGAAATTCTTATCGTTGTGGAATATGCGGACGTCGTTTTCATCTCCAAAGAGGAGAGGGCGCAGGTGCTTTTGGATGACTAAATTCATCCCATCCTTTGGAACGCACTTTGCACCCACAAAGCGTAAGGTCCTGCTCGCGGACAAGCAGTCACTGAACGCACCACTTACAATCCAGGAAGAGGTACTAGAATTTGTGGATAGTTTTACGTATATTGGAAGTTGTGTTAGTTCTGACTAGTTGGACAGATGAGGTCAATGCACGAATCTGCAAGGCTCGGGTCGCGTTCGCTAATTTGAGACACCCATGGCGTCAAAATGGTGTTTCTCTGAATCTCAAAGGACTTGTGCATCAAGTTACAGTGCAGGCTGATTTATTGTGTGGCTATGCCTATTCGATCAGCGGAACGGAGACGTCTTCAGATGTTCAACAGTCGTTGTCTCAGAACCATAACTCGTGTGGGCTGGTGTCAGCGAATCCGTAATGAGGCAGTTAGAAAGCTCGTTTTCGGTTGTGCAACGGATACTTCCATCTTAAGAATGTGTCCAGCACCAGAAGCTGCGTTGATTGGGACGTGTGTTACATACGCTGAACCATCGTTTGCCGAATAGAGTGCTGTTTTCAGTGCCCGATTCACAGTGGAGGAAGCAGAGAGGTTGCCAACCCTTGATCTTACAGAGGGTATGAAAAAAGTTACGAAATACTTGGGTGCTGTCGGTGCTACTCGCCTTCCAGGATGGGGCCGCATGATTCCCAGTATGCCTGGTTGGATACGCTGCAAGATATGGCTGCCAACCAATGTCAGTGGCGTTCTTGTCAGTTTATAGCCGGATTGCCTGAATGTGTTTGGAGGTGTAGGCACCTCGGAATGATTCTGGTTAGCCAGCACTAAGTCCCTTCCCCGTCCACCTTTATTCTTTTCTTCACAATAAGGCTTTTAAATAAATCATGGTTGTACTGCAGTGAAGCATCGCTGTTTAACACCGATGCTGTCGATACTGCTTCTGATGACGATCATAATGCAGGACAGTAGGGAATGGTCACCCGAACTTCTTATGTGTTCAGATCAGCATTTTTCATTACTTCATGTAGTTTCTGGTTTTACTCCTTTCGGTTTGATCACAGGCAGCTTGACACCTAGCGAAGACTAATTGGTGAGTGACATGGTTTCAAGGTTAGAGGAACAGTTCCGTATGATGGCACGCACCACAAGAGTATATTTGTTAGTGAATAGCTGTCTACTTAACACGCTTAAGTGGTTAGACCGTACGGACAATTATCGCAGTTCAACAACCACCCTTTTGTCAGACTGCGCTTACTTAGATCAATATGCATTTCATTTCATCTTGCTGCCATTGAACCTGTTTACTCTTGCACGTTAGATGTGTGGTTAACCACGTGATGCTGTCACATGCGTACTTTTGTGGTACACGTGACTAGAGGTCATCCAATTAACCTAATTCAGGTACTCTGGCCATGTGTCTGTCCTGATACTGATACTGATACTGGATCGCTTATTCCTCTTTTAGCTGTTTTGTAGCTTTTTTCACTGGCGCTTCGATACTCTAGACCTAAATTTCGACCAATACTCTGTGTGCCTCATTAGGTACTCGTCGGTTGTACTTCACTACTATCTGACCGTACTCGTAGATCTGATCCAGCGCATAAATTTTCATATCAGGATTAGTTTCGAAGAGGATGTTCAGCTAATTGTGATTAGAGTAATCACCCAACCGATATTCTGTCGCTGTCTTCTCTTGAGACCAAATTCTTCATCATCCCTGTATGGCGAATTCGATATCTCGTTTCTTTAAAAGTAGTCCTGTAATAACGAATAGAACCCAGGCTCGCGGTAACTCAGTGGTTAAGCCGCGAACTTGCTATCCGGAAGGTCCGGGGCTACAATCCAACCCTTGAAAATGGACTTCCGTTGTTTAGGCTTGGGTGCTCTGGTATTATCTCAGCCCCCGTGTTTCCTGTGAGTGAAAAAATCGTTCAGCTGTAGCACCCTTTCGGTGCCTAACTGCCATGCCACCGAGGGAGGAACGAGGGCTGAGATAATGCCAGGTTGCCTAAGCCAAGACAGGGGAAGTCGATAGAAACAGGTTGTGTTCGAACCGCGGACCTTCCGGTCAGTAAATTCGCACCCTAACCACTGAGCCATCCCGCCCATGTCATTATTTATTTATGCGTAATCCAGGTTCAAGTTCGGCCTAAGTGTGAGTGAACTCCAGTAGCTGCTGTACATAGCAAAGTATACACTTCGCTTCTGTATGTAATAGGTACGATA
Organism: Opisthorchis viverrini; assembly: GCF_000715545.1. Taxonomy (NCBI): domain Eukaryota; kingdom Metazoa; phylum Platyhelminthes; class Trematoda; order Opisthorchiida; family Opisthorchiidae; genus Opisthorchis; species Opisthorchis viverrini. The sequence continues at coordinate 174,764 of NW_008751842.1, forward strand.
CTTCTAATGTATATCTATATATCTAAATATACAGTCCTTCTTTGTCATTACAACGTCGATAAACTTTGACCTTTGGAAGGAGAAAAACTAGCGCTTGTTGTTGACGTGTAACCTATTGGTGCTTATATTGTATGATTTTTCTTGAACAAGTGCTCGGCCGAAAACCTCATCATTCGTCCAGATTAGTAGGTATTTTAAGCAGTTGCTTGCGTTCTCTTTGGGGTCTGACTTTCGCCTTTGAACGAACTAGAGCAGAAAACAGCAAATACTGTTGTGTTTGTTCCGTTCGCATTTCGCATTCAATACAATATAACCCACTTTACTTGGAGTATATTCTTACTTCTCCATTCTCCCAATTTCATGCGCGCGCAATGGCCCAATTGGATAGAGCGCGAGTTTACTGACTGGAAGGTCCGTGATTCGAACCCGACCTCTGTCTCTCGACTTCCCCTGTGTAGGCTTGGACAACCTGTCAGTATCCCAGCCTTCGTGCAAACTTCGGGTGGCATGGCAGTTAGGCACCGAAAGGATGCTACGGCTGAACGATTTTTTTCAATCAACGTGACAAGATGCTGATGTGTGACTATGGGGGTCTTTCTCTGTTGAATGTTTACTGAACGTATGGAGTTTTCTGGTCGTCTAGGTAGCTTGAGACAGTTCGGTGGACAAGATGGGAACTACTAATGGGGGGTTCGTGGTCCAAGTATGATACTTAGTTGATCGCAGTCAGTCTTGAGCGAATAAGCGTTACCTCAGCCCTTGTGCTTCGTGCAGTTATGCAACAAAAGGGTGCCACAGTCGAACGAATTGAATTGATTTTACTGATGAAGTTTCAACAGTGCCATCGGTCCTATTCAAATGGCCCTACCGATAAAGGTTATCGTTAGGTATTCAATCTAACCGCCTGAACGCCTGGCACAATATGGAATATGGACTATCCAACTGTTCGCTGTTCTTATGTAAATCACTACACACTGAATGCCAGAGGCCAGCGTGGGAAAGTGGCCCTACAATCATTAGTAATAGCGAATTCAGTGACCGTGTAATTTAGTATGTTAGCCCTACTTAGTTATTATTTTTATGATTATTTTTATGGAAAAATGGAACTGCAAACTGTGTTGGTGTTTGTCTCTCAGAATGACGTCCGTATTAACTTAACTGAGGAATCGTTTCGGCGAATAAATTAGTTTAGATATGAATCAGCTTGCTAGCCGTGTTACTTTACTATTTTGGATCGGTAAGTTTCTAAGGACATTTGTTTATTTTCTATTATTTGTAAACGACTGGCCACCAGCGGTTCTCTAAGAAGGCTGAATTTGTGCCCAATTAAGCATCAAATTTGATGAAATCTCTAGCCATGTACTCGCACCATTGCTTTCTCTGTTGATCACTATTATCAGGGGACCGAGATGTAAGTGAACATGCGGAAGTGGTTCACTCGCGTCGACCAACCTCAGCAAATGTGTCTACTTACAGTAACCCAATAGCTGATGAGCATATCCGCAGCAAACCGCGCTCCGCCATCCTCAGTAGTCGGACAATGGCAAAGGCTAAGGCGACAACCACTTCGCCTCAAATGGCTGTCAGCTCCAACCTATTGGGATCCAATGCTTGTGAATGCAGGTTTTCTGATACGCCCCGGATTCTTCTGAGCAATAGATCGACAGATGAATCGCGGGGCTCAGCTGCACCTGGCCATTCGAGACGATCGTCAGTTCGAAGCGACAATGAAAGTTCGAAAGGAGAAATACAAAATCGTGGACTATTGGAAAAATTGTCAGCGAACACGCCATCTCGGTATGTTATTCGCAATAAGTAGGTAGACCTAGGAAAAATGGGTTAGTTCTGGTACGAAGTAACCCTCATCTCTTTATTTCTTCCATTTTTCCATACGCAACACTGGTCTTCCTGGCTGTGGTTACTCTCAATGCAGCTGTCACCTTGAAGCCAATGCACTGGTGTATTGTTTTTTACTGCTGTATATGTGGTTTGAGGGCTATGTATTCCATTCACATAGCATATTATTCTTCATCAGCTAAAAAGTCCATTCCGTTCCTTCGTCTTAATGATACTGAAAGCTTAATGCTTGGGTGTAGGACCTTATGGCAGTTGCTAGGCTTTGTTCCGAATCTCTCCCGGGAAGTGAGGTCCATTCTAGACTATGTTTAGCAGAGAAGCGAATAGAAAATAGACGACATATGTTATTTTTCCATATTTTCTTGTTCTGTTTCACTCTTTTCCACTTCTTCCACGACTTCATCCTCCTCGTTCTCTCCTAGTCGCTTTTGGCTGTTCTTCAGGTTACTTGAGGAAAAACTTTGTGTTATCCCCTTGCCTGTCGACACTGCTAAATTTCCCTAGCACTCACCGTCCACATTGCTGATCGGGAATTCACGAGGTTCTTACTGGATCCATACCCTAAGATTCGCGAAATAACCCCCACCTACACTCGGTTTGGAAAGAAGGTTGACCACACCTCTCGTGAAATCGACATTTAGACGTCACCGGTGAGCCTGCACTGACTAATTACAATGGGAGCTTGTTTCAAGCAATAGCTACTCGGTGGGCGAATAACTTATTTCTCACTGTTTTCAACTCCTTCCTTTATGTTAGTTTATGGATGGCTGTCTAACGCACTCGGTCATGGGTGTGCGGAAAGGTCGCCGGCGATGGGTCCAGTGAATCTCGTAGCTATTTCGTTTGACCCTTTTAGATCTCTTCCAGTCTTCTCTATAGGTTCAAAGCCCTTAGTCGTTTCAGCTAATTACTCCCTACCAAACTCCTGGTTTTGACTGTATGGGTCTGTTCAAGACAGAATGAAAGTCAGATCTATGCATGGTTAAGCGTGACGGTGTACAAAATGGAAAAAGTATTTGCACTTTCCCTGATTGCGCTTCCATCCTTAGTTTTCCTAATGGATATCCTCAACCATGCACGAAGATGGCTGATAAAAGTATTTGCACTTTCCCTGATTGCGCTTCCATCCTTAGTTTTCCTAATGGATATCCTCAACCATGCACGAAGATGGCTGATTGGTTAGGGCGCAAATTTGCTGACCAGAAGGTTTGTGGTTCGAACCCGACCTCTATGGACTTTTCCTGTCTTGGCAGTTTCTCAGCCCTTCCTTCCTACCTTCTGCTGCAGTGGCAGTTAGGCACCGAAAGGGTGCTACCGCTAAACGAGTTTTTCTACACTGGTCACATATGTTCAAGTCACTTCGGATCAGGATCCCTAGACTCCGTGCTTCCATAACTCAATTCAGTTCATGCACTTTAGAATACCCGTCACGAAGAGATTGGACCTTACCGTGGTATGACGGTTTTGTACCCCCGCGACCCGTTGAATGTAGATACTTTCAGAGTCTCTCATATCAGGTGGATCAATGGTTAGCGTTTTGATGAAGACAGTCTTCTGCAACATTTATGGCGAATGGTTCCTTCCCGCCAAACACCGCTGTCCTGTGGTCAGGCTTTTGAGCCAAAGACTTTGGTTGAAGCTCCTAGTCGTCCTCCTGTCTAAGTGTGGGCGCTGTGACAGTATCCCAGCCCACGTACAACCATGAACTGCACACATACAAATAAACTCATGCCAAATCGGCGTTCGCGCGGTGCCATCAGCCGGATCGCCTTATTCACTGCATACAGCAGGACAGGTGAGGGAAAACAGGCTACTGCTGACGCCTTCCTTCGTTCACTTTCACATACTTTTTCCTCTACCACCCCACCTCACTCCATTAATAACGATCTCCTTGTGGGTTCATCACTTGGGATGTACAATTCACCCTAAAGGGTGAATAGCACCACAGATTTAGAGCTGTCCTGGATCTCTGTATCATTCTTGGTTGGGCGGATTTGAATTATATACTATTGGCGGATTAGGAAGAGAATCACTGGCCTGTTAGCGTCGTTAACAGTTAAGGACAGTACCGCGTTTTTACCAAATTCGCTATTTTAGACGATGTTACCGACTGACCAATCGGGGGATTCCCTCAAACGACTCCGATTCACTTATGGATGATGAAGAATCTAGGTCTCTGATTTCTTCCATTTGTTGATGAAGTGTGCATGCACATCTCACTCGTCCTCTCCGGGGGAGGGATTCCCTCAAACGACTCCGATTCACTTATCGATGATGAAGAAGAATCTAGGTCTCTGATTTCCTCCATTTGTTGACGAAGTGTGCATGCACATCTCAACTCGTCCTCTGGAACTAGCCTAGACGCCGCCATGTGAAACTCAGAGACGGTGAAACAACTGTCGCTTTGGAGTGTTATCTCGGAATGGAAGCAACTCAGTTTCCGGCATCTAATTGCATTCCTTCTCACAAGTCTGTGCACTACTCAGTTGCCAAACAATTGCCTATTAGCGAAAGACAAACACGATAACATCTTGGCTACCCTACGCCCGGCAAAGCCCAGTTTGGACAAGAGCCTTGTGATGCATGACACGCAATCTGTAGCAAACCTCGGTCACCTCTACGTCCAGCGCGAACCATGTACTTTACCGGTCTCACTCTGGAGCCAACTGGAAATGAGATGAACAGATGTTAAACATCTTCGTAATGCTCACAGTAAACACCCTGTTTGCCAGATGGGCTGTGCACATGACTATAGTGGGTAAGCAATCGCGGGACTATCCAGGCGAGATAGAAACTTGTTTGAATGATCAGAAATTAAATCGCCTGTCTGAGGGGCTCTATTGAAAGCTAATGACTTTCAGGGACGAGGCTTAATGAGGCCTTCAAAATCTGCCATTCTGTCCAACTGCTTTACACGTCTACAGAACTTCGCCGGCTACCTCTCCTTGAGCCTTTGACTCAAAAGTGCCCCACAAGGTAATGGGATAATTAATGGGGGACCTTGACTCTGTCATCTGACTCAAAAGTCTCACCCGTGAGGCAGCGGATGGTAGGGTTTTCTTCAGGGACAGAAGCCGATAACTCAGTTGTCTGACCTGCTCGGTTGCAGGTCATTGGTCTAATCCAAGGGCACAAGGAGTAAGACATTACTGTGTCACTCCTAATGTGGTTGCGCACCTCAGGTGCCTTTTGAGCAGTACTGGACTGTCTCATTTTAAAAGTATTTCGATCGTGTGGAATAATGCGATGGTAGTCACGGTCTACCGCTGAGCGATCTGTGTGCGCGTTTTTTATGGTCAACCTTTTCTAACCCGTCCTCTTTCGGGGAAGGCAGCATCGTTGTTTCCATGAATATGGACATGCTGGTCGCCTGGGATAAGCACCTTACTGCCTTCACACTCCTATCGCAAAAGATAGACCACCCCCTAGCATGACCACTCGCAGTACGAGGTCTCGCTGCTCTTGGTCTGACTGCTCCCCTTTGACCGTCTTGGCAATGTCGCACCTAGTAAAACAAAGTTCCAGCCAGGATAATTGCAGCACTCAAGCCCGACCACCACGCAAGGTGGCAGCCTTAGATCAGGAAAAATTATAATACAAGAACGTTAGTCTCATGCTGATTTATACCGTGTTATCTGTCATTTGGAAGGCTATGAATGATATCAAACCGACTATCCGGTCAGGTTTTGTAATGTAGGGTTCGACATTGACTCATATAATGTAAGAGGTATTTTTCAGCACATGTTCTGCAAAAATGCACTCGTCAACTTATCTCTCGTGTAGTTATCACTCATTTGGGTAACCTCCTTGTATTCTCAAACTTAAATAAACCTAGGGTCTCTTCCATCACGTCGTGCCGTGCTACAAATTTTGTAAACATCTCCATACTTAATAATGTCCAAGTCGACTGTATTCGTCAGTAGCACGATTATCTTGGCTACATAATAATGTCCACCTCCCTGATTCGTCTGATCACTTTGTTCAAACTGAAGCCTCGCTAATGTTCATTTCGAAGTGAATCACCAAGGTCGGATGCATTGAGAAGAGGGTCGAAATCGTTGAGGCGAAGAAATCGTCAGATAGAAAAATGTTCTTGTTTCACGGTTTTTATTCATTAGTAAACCTCAGTTTATGGGGAACTAGCTGTCGAAATTTTCGCTTTAACGTTTCCTCGAAGAACGATTTACATCAGTGCAGGAAACTCCCCTCCTGAAAGTATCAGCGAAAAGAGTGTGCTTACAAGGACAGGAAAAACTCGAGGCAGCTGATCAAGGGTGGAATTCTTTACCTCAAAAATCTTTATTTTGAAACTTCGTTAAGCAGCAAAGGCTATTGCGAACATTGGGACGCTTTGCTGCAGCTCTGCAGTGACAGTCCGAACCCCGTAATGTCGACCGCAATAGGTTCAATCAGGGTCCATGAATTCATGAGATCTCCGAAAACCTCAGTATTAGAACACATAAAAGACGTGCTGCGATTTGTTAACACGTGTCACAGGCGTAGGACATGTGGGTTAAATACCTCAGACAGTTGATACCCTGTTCACCAGACACGTATTCTTTGATTTCCAAGGGTCACCTGATCAGTGCCATGGTTACCGTGTGGATTGTTTCAAGGTCCCTCGTGCACACAGACGGGGGTGGTAGGATTTGATCGTTAGTGTTTCACTGGTCGCTAAAGCATATGGTTTGGTGTTGTGTGACAATTCTCCAATAGTCCATAGAGTACGCTTGGTGGCTTCTTTCCAAGACGTGTCTAGTGGTTGATGATGCGGGGTTATGGGTTGACGTTGTATCATCCTTATCGCCTCCCGGAGAAATGTACTTCATGAGTAAATTAGCTCAGTCATTCAGGTCGCATCATCCCTCCACCAAATATACGACTTTGGTTGTTTACTTTGGCTGCTAGTAGTTTGTAGCCATTCGGGGACTTTCGATCTGAAATCCAGTGATGGTAATTTATACAAGTTAAACGGGGATGCGGAGTATATAAGTAAAAGTATCACCATCATTCTCCGTTGTAAAATCCACGTACTTGCCGTGCGGTGGTTATAATTGCCACATCTTCGTTCGCCGATGATTCGGGGAGATGGAGTAAGTAGCTACGCATTGGAGGCAGTAACCGATATAACTGATGAGTTAATACAGGGACGTCAGTGTACTTTTTATTGGGGAGGTCTGAACCTGAAACTATGCATTGAGGACAACAGCTTGGATACATCAGCGCCATTGAGCCCGCGACTGGACCATATCTGGTAATGTCTCTAACCATTGATATGTCCCGTCTCGGGATTCCATACCAGGGAGGCGACAATGACCAACGCAGCTGAGTTGGTTGGTAATGGCTTCCATACTTCGATACCAAGTCAGCATTTGACCTCACTTATCGTTGTGCGAAAGTGACTCTTCATGGAATTCGGTCGACTGGTACGAAGAGTACTTGACCAAGCCAGCGCAACCTGTGGACGTGGTCAGTTCCCCCATCGTGGGTAAGTAATTTCATCCGAAGACCATTCGGCGTACCTCAGCATTACGGATCCGGTGTTCCCAGCAGACTTGGGCAATGCTCCGAAGACGTCGATGGTTGCACACTGAAGCTTCTTGATGTTCACAGCGCGCAGCTGCTGGGTCTCTGCCCCGTACAACAACATGGTGCTCACCGAAGCATTGCAAACTCGACCCTTGACAGCTAGGCTGAGGTCACGCCTATGCCACAGGTGATGCAGGTTCACGAAATCTGCTCTAGCATTCCCAACCAGTATGGATATACGATCTATCACGAGACTACCGTGACTTATACAGTTACCCAGGTGGGCAAATTTCTCTACTACCTCAATCGGCTCATCCGCAAGCATGAGGCCAGGGTTCCAGACCACCCACTTTTGCAGCTGCACTTTACCATCTGCAGGTATGAGGTGCATGGCAAACCGTGAGGTAGGATTATTTAGATTATTTAATGGTGTCTGCATTAGAGCCTCGTCAGAACCAAGAAGAGCTATGTCGTCTGCTTACTCGGTATCTATGTGCGAGTGCCCTGGAGGCATTTTGATCCCATGAGCGTTAGGAGCTTGGGAGTGAGTTTTCCGTAGTCATGCCAATGATGAAGTTAAAGACGAAAGGTGAAAATCGTTCACGTTGAGAGCAGTTGACCGCCGCTCACGTGAACCTGCAATGGAATATGCAATTCGTGTACGAAAGCTTTCAGACTGCTCAAACCGGAGTTATATGAGCGAATCACTAATGTATCATATGTTGGCGGACATTTATATTGAACGTAGAGTATCCTAGTATCAGCCGAGTTAGCGAAAAATACGCTAGTACTTGACTTTGTCGACCGACTTGTCAGTCACTACGGTTAATGCTGTTTTGTTGCCTTGCACAACTACTGTCTCGTGTGCCCTATGCTGTATAATAGCATACTAGTCACATGATTGTTCTTAATGCCGCTTTTAGAACACTACAAAGCACTCATCTGTCCGCCAAGATCCATTTACTATCAATGTCCAGCCGAGTCAATCACGATTGAGTAACGCCACCCGAGGCTGTGCACTCCGAAAACATTCGCACACTCACTGAGTCTTGCACGGTTTGCTCATGTGACTGCTGTTCATTTAGGCGAATTGATTGTAATGTGAACAATTTTCACACTTACCCGCAGCTTCTAATCTGTCCCTGCGTTACTCTTATAAGCCACTCGCTTTTTGACTTGTAATCCCCCAATCTGTGTCGACCAGAAGATCAATAAAGCATCAATGTTCTGAATTCTACTCATGGATGATAGATAGCATGTGAAGCACGAAAGCCGTTACCGGTTAGCTCAGTAGCGTTGGTAACTGCTGTCTTCCCAGATGGGGACGGCGGGACAAAACAAGCTAATGGTTGGTGACCCTGACATATATGGTCATCTAGCAGTCAGTGGTCGTCTTACATCAAAAATATCGCTCTCATCGCACAACTCTCATTTATTTGTCACACCGGACAAACAGAATCACTCGACGTCAGTGAACTAGTTGGGCCATTGGCTGCAACACATGGCTTTCATTCCCTTAATCTCCTTATCCTTGGTGAACGAGGCTGTAGCAGCAGAAACCACTATACTTCGGTGCACGGTTTGTAAATTGAAATGTTCTGGCAGATCATATCATTAAACTGACTGTCTTTCATAATCATAGACGGATACATAAGTTGTATTATGGTGCGTTTCGTTTTTAGGGTGATCTCTTCTGAATGACAGATAGTTGGAGAAGGATATCTTTTTTAGATTAATGCTGAGCATAACCGTTAGTTAATTTTATGTCATCTGGTCGAACTTAATCTGGTGTCGTAATTGGTTAATGTAGTAGTTCTCAAAACATGGGCCATTTATGGTGACTGCCTTCGGTATGGTTTTGTCAGAGTTCTCTCATACGGGAACTGGGACTGCAAAATTTCGCAACTTAAATTACTTAGTTAATGGATATTTTCGAGTTCATTCGATTTCTCCACTTTGCGGACTGTTGGATGTCAGCACCAGAACCATTGTGCTAATAAACACTGATAGATTAATTGTCTTAGTCACAGTGATTGTGAAAAAGGGCAGAAGCTAGTCACATGGCACATGTATGAATTCACTCAATCCCTTTTTCGCCCTAGACCCTTAGGGTTCAGTGAGAGGACATCTGAGCTTCTCTTGGTAGCAGTTTGAAGCTGAAACATGAGACGGTTTCATGCGCTTAATATGTACGAACTGGATGTTATTTAGAAAACCAATGAACCTCCTATTTGTAACCACAAGACAAGTTCGGTATAAAAGTCCATCTTTTAGGTTTTTTCTAGACATTACAGCTTTGCCGCAGTTCTATTTGTCGTGTGGCAACTCAACGGTGACTTGCCAACCTTACCGTGCTTGGATGTGTCCGTTTTTTCGTTCTTACTGTCAGTATGATTACGTGGTACAAAGCATGATTTCACAAATGCAATGATGTTTATTGTGCTCGAAAAAGTTGCTCATTATAACACGTGTTTTCCTTGGCCACTTCAATCAACGTAGATCAGAACGACGTCTGCACGAGTTGAGCGAGCACAATTCCCCGCCCTGTACTACCCCAACGTCTTTGACCAAACCAGAGGATCAGCTGATCAGTTTCCAATGTGAGTTGTCTGTTGCACAATCACCATCATCTTCCTTGTTCTTCTTAGTCCATTTGATGCTTTTGTTTTCTATTTTATCTGGATTTTCATTTCTGTGTGCATGTACATGACATGGGTCGCAGAATACGATGGTAATTTACTGACTTGTTCCAGTTGCAGTCGCCTGAATCTGATGTCCCGAATTAAACTTACCCAGTACAATGGTTCCATTCGGATGCAAACGCCTGAGAGACCGAACAACACGGTAGGGGAAACTATAGAAAGTTGGTTCGTTTCTTGCCCACTACTGAGTCGAACCGTCAGTCTCATATCCTGAGATTGCCTCATATTCTAATTACTGCAACATTTAATCGTATCCTAACTTAATGAGTATTTCTAGCTGTTCCACGCAGACATCTCTCCTAAACAAATCGTGTCCAAGTGATGTTTCTTTCCCCTACATTGGCAAGGTTCGATTTTGGTTTTTCACACCCACAAAAGTCATCCGCAAGTTACACTGGTAGATGTGTAGTAGCCTATCACTTTTCGAAAATTCCCCAGCTACTCTTATCGACAAGTTTTACTCGTGGGTCTACTGTTGTTGTTGAATTGTTAACTGTCTACTAATTGGTGTCCAGCATCATTTATTCAGATAACGCGGCCTGTTTGAGTGTACAGTCCTCAAGCCAGAAAATTCAAAACTGCAGTTATTCACTCACCATTGGTATCCGAATGACACGTAACTACAGCTCATTTTGAATCAACCGTTTTTTCTGAGAACAAGGTGTGTTTTCAACAGTGCACCTCGGTTCTGCGTGAAACCCACCTTCGATCGGTATTGTGATGACGGTTGTCGCCTAGTGCTACTCTTCCAAGACCATTTGGTTGTCACCTATTTAGTTCCTCAAACACCGAGGTTGTTTTTGTCCAGTGATTCACTCTCTTTTTTCGGATCACAGTCGCTTTTAATTGTGGCTTTGTCGAAGGCTGCTAGGCTTCTGATTAGTGTTCGCCTTCCCGCAAATTCATAATTCGACAGTGCTCCCGATATTCAGGTTTATCATTCCGGTAATCTGTGAATCCTAATCGTGCGTAACACCCACCTTTGAACTCTGAAACCTGTGTTATCGCGTCACGTAGATTGTTATGTGTTGAATTTAAGCAGTAGTGTTGTCTCACTTGGTGTTACTGTGCATGTTATTTGCGTTCTGACCAGAATAGATGCAGTGGTAACATATTTCTGCCCATTATTATCATTTATTTTTGCGAAAGAGTAACAGGAGAATATGGGAGAAAAGAGAGAAACGTCTCATTCGAAATCATGCCAAGGACAGTGCCAGTCTGATGAGGTGCATCCCAAAGTATGTAAAGATTTTGGTATGGGAACATGCGTCTAAGGACCAACAACCAAAGAAAGGACAAACAATGCTGAATGCTCTTCAAGGCGCAGTGTGCGTTAGCACAGTCAAGACTCGCACATCAGGCACAAAGTGACCGTCATACTGGGTCTGGTGTGAGATTAAATGGCAAAAATGTACCTTCAACGCCATGTGCCACACATAAAAGTGTCATAAGTACGCAGGGAGCCCACAATGGCAAGCAAACACAAGTCACTGACTGCGACCTTAGGAAGTCCCAGTCCAATAACAGCCTTAGCGGATTGAGGAAAGCAGATCCCTCGATAAGAGATGATCATCGGCTGGTGAACCAAAAAGTCGATATCACAACCGATGGCATGTAGGGCTGAGGTTATGGCGAGGGAATGTTCATCAGCACCATACTTCTGCTTCTTCTCATTCCACACTATCACTCCACGCCCATCCGAGACTATGCTACATGTTTTGGCACAACGCTTCTGCCAAGGCATTGCCTCCAAAAATAAGGCGAAGTAGCCCGACTCCAAATTTCGTTCCATCAAAAAAGACATGGTGTCCCGTTTCCAAAAAAGGCACAACCTGTTCGGCGTGGTAGTAGTAGTAATTCAACAACTTCCGATGGTATTAATTGATTGTCCGGGTTGGATGTGCGATTGATCATCGCGGTTATAATCTTGGGTGTCCTAGAGAACCCGTGCATGGCAGCGCTGTTGATCCTTCTGGAGGCCCTCTTCCCCATAGTTATAGCTGCTGACAAGTGTCAATTACGTTCGTGAATCTTCGAAGCCAGGACAACGGTAAATTTCCTTCCACACTAGCATGCATTGAGGTTATCAATCAGCTTGCTGTTCGACTGTGAATTTCACGCAACGCGGGATCCTGCGAAACCCCATCTGACTTTTTTCTCCCGCTCAAATGAACTAGGTGAGGTCTTTCCTTACAAGTGAAAGGGTATGAAGGGTCGAATTCAAAACAAACAGTATAACAAGCAATTCTTCCATGTATCAGCTGGCTTTGACGTCAGTAAAATGTGGTGGCGCATCGCTGCTACATGTCGTTGAACATTAGAACTCTAAAACTTCTACCATCAAAATAAGTAAAGTCGAATGTAGTTGTTGCCAAAAAGTGATGCTGAACTCAACGAAATCTCAAACCCTTTGCTTATGGTAATGTTTTCATCTATTCATTCACCGAATTTCTTAGCGATGAACCTTATCCAACTAGAGTAGTGTTGTAACGGTATTTTCCCCAGCTTAGCTCTCGGTCTGAGCCTCCCAAGCTAACGTTCACGTCAAAACAACTAACGAAGGTGCACAAGGTCTATTAATGCCCAAAACGAAGTCAAGAACAGCTGTACAGCGCTTCGTATATATAGCGTAAGTGGTTATAACTTCCTGGAAGTTCTGACGCGTTCTGGATGCGCCATTGGCAACCGGCATTTGGCTAATATTGGGTCACGATTGGCTGTTGGGTCCATATTTTTGACCAATCAGATCTCGTCGTAATGCCGGACCGGCAAGCGTCTTGAATTCTCGCCAATCTCGTGCGGGTCAGGCTTATCGGCTGTAGCAGCGCACAAGGACATGCGGTAAAGCGGGATCCGTGTGGAATTCTGCCTAACAAGTGGACCCAACTGATGATAGCCAAATCATTAGCATGAAGAGTGTTAAACTGCTTTTCCAACCACTTTCACTTAATATCCCGTTTCGTTGCAAGAAGTTACTCATTCTGTTTATTTCAGCAGGTCGTGGTAGTACGTGCCCTTCAGATGGAACGGCACTCACTAGAGTAGCATCTGATGTAATATATACCTGGAAAACAACCAGCGAAGCTGAACTTGCTCATTTACGGCCACCTGAGTAACCCTGTATCCGATCCGTATACCACTGAAGGCGCTTCTGATGGTAGCCATCTCCATCGTTGAAACCAACCAAGCTGATGAGGTTGAAATTTGCAACTCAACTTTTAATCGGCAATGTGACGCTCATCTCAATTATTCTTAGTGCTTACCAGAACGTAGGGTAACTAATTCTGCTATCTCCGGCCGCTAGCCCAAACTTGGTTCAACCACTGTGATAGATAGTTCTTTTCTAACTGACCCCAGCCAGCTGACAGTTTGTATCCGTATCAATAATCTGAACAGTCCTTCTCCTTTGCTTGCTGGTTATCCTTGTCAAACAAAGGAATCACTGGACTCAAGTTCAGTTCTCATTAGAGATCAGCTTTGGATCTCTCAGGCCGTGCTGGTATTCAGACTCCGGACAAGAAGAGACACGGACAAACTTGACTTATCACTTTTGAGCCGGTACATATTGCAAATTATTCACTAATCAGTGAGGTTTAGTACATTCTGCGGAAACGTACCCTTTCACCCAAACCTTTCGAAATAGGGACATGGGCTTGGCATTAAGTTATCCGTCTGAATAGAACTGGTACTCATGATGGGGCCCGCGTAACGCGTTTAGTAAACCTACTGCCTGCTCACATGTAGTAGCGTGTATCACGACGGCACCTGCGAGAAAATCCGCTGCGTGTTTGCTAGCCATCATGTGACCAGACGTGAATGAATACCATTCCAGTTTGGACAAGCGGAAGAGTGGGTGTAGGTTGTTGTGGGCTTTGTACAACTAGCGTTCACGTCACTCCGGTGATGTCCGTTAGGTTTCGCCTGTAATAATAAATAACTAAATAATAATTAGTTAGTTGTTGCACCCATTCGGTGCGTAGCTGTCGCGTTACCCAGAGGAAGTACGAGTGCTGAGATACTGTCCTATTGCCCATGCCTAAACGGAAACAGCCGAGTTGCCACGGACTTTCCAGTCTGTAAGTACGAGCCCTAACGACTGATCCATCTGGGCTGTGGTGCAGCCTGACTGCGAAGTCCTAACAGGCGTTTCAGTTGATCAACACAACCAGGACAGTTTACGCATCATCGTTCAAACCGTTTCGTCAACCGGTCACATCGCTCAAATCTGAACACGTTTACTTGTTCGAATGCGTCTAGTGTGTGACGGTGGAGTAGTTTCGCATATCATATATCGTTGGATTCGAATCCCAGAACGGCGAAGAATATGAGCTGATGGTGAACTGTAATAATGTTGAAGTCCGGTGCCTCTTTGATACGGACACGCAAAAAACTGCTCCAGGACAAGTGGAGGACTGTTCAAATGGTGGTGAATGCAGTTGAGGAGAATGGGCTACCGCAACAGGCTCCGCTGACATCTGTTTTCGTGTTAATAGTGACAGCCGATGGGTACTGTGAGGCCAGTTTCGGTTGCAGACATTAGACCTGAATCCATGGTTTACGCCACAGTGGGTGAAGCTCGACTGTTCATGCGATATGAACACAAAACACTTATTATTTTGGCTTGGAATCTGTTGGCCGTACTTTTACGAGTATGCATCGACCTACCTGGTGCTATCTGTATGTTCTCCTTAGGTACCGATTTTTCTGGTAAGAACTATGGCTAATCGTTTTACAAGCAGTCATCATTCCTGTTTAATTCGGGCATGATGCGCTCATGATAATCACTCGTGTTTGTGCCTCTTAAATGATCCATGTGATGCTAATCCTTTGTGGGACTGACACCAGAATTCATAAAAGACAAAATACCGAGCAACCCATAGCATGTAGCCTTGATAAGAATGGAGTTTTTGACAAGGTCACCCCATTTGTCTGGTAAGTGTACCAAACCTAGGTTCTTCGGATCCGACGTAATAAATAGGATGCTGATTGCTCGGAATCAACGATGGATTCACGATATATCCTCCACCAAGAGTCCTGGAATCCGATCCGAGCTGAATCCAACTAGACTAAGTTGTGACCGAAAATCAATATGTGCGAGCGAACGAAGTTTATTCGAGCTGATAGCACATCTTAGCTGCTTACCCAAACAAGTTGGTTGTATCCGGACAAGCACACTACAACGGCGTGTTTAAAATCAGGGATTATGGTATCGCGTTGTTGTTTTCTCCAGGTCGGTTATTTTAACTTTTTATCTGACTCACTCGCTTCCGTGTAAATATATGTTCGTGGTTGGGAGTAGTTTTCTTATGTTTACTTTCGTTACGGAATCTGCTCGAACCATAACCCATGGGTGCAGGCTGGAGGTGATCTTAGACAGCATCAGCTACACAGTTTAGTGAATCGCTGCTCATTCTTCATCTTACGCCAATAATTATTCTCACTGTGGAACTAGCTGAGCACCTAAAACTTTTTGTTCGTTGTATTAGCCACTAGGTCAGTTAGGGTTTCTATACAACCTAAGCAGCCGACATTCTCCTAAGCAGTTTGTACTCCTTGTACAGCTGTGAATGCCAAGACTGAGCGATTGTGCTGTCGTGTATTGCTTGGAATCAGGCCCCAATTTGCGATTCCAGATACGTAGACCTTCAACTCGTACTTCAAAATACACTGTTCACACACCAGCTACTCAACACTGGAATGCATACATGGGACCCTAGCACGTCCTTAGTTGACTTGAAGCCCGAATGATACCCCACCAAAAGATTTTTTTCAAATCTTACCAGGCGAAAGAACATGTACTTTTGAGCTTCAGTACTCTGGACGTGCCAATATATTCCGTTCGTTACCTTACCCTGCCACCTAACTGAGTGAACATGTTCCTTTATGGGTTAGCTCACTTTGTTTAGCACTGCCAAAGCACTTACGAGAAACAGTTAAACAAAACTTGGCAGCGTCCCGGCGTAAACATCCAGTTCGAAGATATTTCTTATTGGTTAGTGTATTTGAACAGCGAGATGGGTTTGTACGATCAACAGAATCCCACAATGGACCTGTTTTGGTGTTTCTCTAGGGTGGCAGTCCAAAATTTCGTATTGAAGAGTGTCACAAAACAAGCGCAGTTTTCAACTGAAGAGATCAAGTAAGTTACAGACCGGAATTCGGTTCCGGTGTCGTCCTGAACGTGTGACCCGCTTCCCTATAGAAGCCGGTGATCGAGCCCGATTGACGCCAGCGTTAGTCGGATGATAAAGTATCTGGAATCATCAAGCTTCGCAAGACTTGGTGACTTCGTGATCCATCTAGCTCTCTAAACTAATATACCATTCTAGCTTGAATCTCCGTGAGTGTTTCTAAATGGCCCCGAACGATTGACGCCCGACTGCCTGAGTTTGCAACAGCATGTGGCATTTTAGCGGCTGACTTAGCCTTTACATCTAACCTCTGTACTTCCAGTTCACTCGTACAGATTCTCTTCAGCAAAGTCAGGCACAGGTATATGCGGTTTTCGTTTTTTGCTCAGTAAAAACATTCGAGGTCAAATGTACAAATGCGTAACGTTCATGAAATAACTCGCCTTCGGCTTTGCCCTGTCATTACACTGGAGGTGTGCGTTGTTGTCTTTCCAAATTCTCATCGCGGTACACTATTTTCTTCAGAGTCTAGCGTTGTTGTGGTCGGCTCTGCAGAGTCAGTCGATCCGTTGGTAGCAACGGAGTTTGTCAGTATTGTCCACAAGGCCTGAATGGTATTTGCTTTTAGGTCCTTACGCAATCCGTCCTCCTTTCTGCTATCTGATGATCGTTTTATGGCTGGATCACGTGGTACGGAGAGTTTCTTCAGTATACGGCTTATCTGACGGCGGGAAATAGGCAGATTCAGCTCCTCTTTCAGGTCCTGACAGCTCAAGCTGGAATTCGAAGAAGCTTTCGCGTATAATCTGTCTAACTGTTCCCTTGATAGAGCACATTTTCTCCCACTCCGTTTCTTTCTTCTTTCCGTAGCTGGAAACTGTAAACATTGGGATACCGCTGTCTTACTGCGCCCAACGGTTCGGGCAATTTGTCGTAGACTTTTTCCAACTTGTTTCAATGCCAAAATACGAAACCGTTCCGTTGTAGTTAACTGGGTTCCCTTTGGCATATTCCTACCCTGGAACGGGCTGGAACCGGTACTCGATTGGTTAGTAAGCACGAGTCGGTTCACTGTACACATCAACTCAAGTTGAGTTGTCTTTTGTCTTAGATGTCTCCCATTTATGTTCCATTCCTGTTTTGTGTGTTCACCGGCTGATGGCAGCCACAAACTGACGCTCGTCGCTAGACCAATCATGTGTTTCGTTCTTCCAACGAAGGCGCAAACAATGCGTGTCTGCCTCACATTCATATTTAGGCACCGTGTTATTGTGTCCGTCTCACTAGGAAGCTCGGGTGGCTATCGATCGTTCCTCTGCTGGTCAATTTGTATGACTTGAAACCCGGACGTCTTGTGCGCACATGGAGCTAAGCACCGGCGACTTGTTTTCTTGTGATACCCGACAGCGCGTGATACGTGAAATAATCGCAAGGTCATGAGCGAGTTTTTGTTCATTAATTTGCGACCTCTTGCGGAACAGTTAGTTAAAGTGAAGCTGTCCCAATTATCTCTGGGTTTTCGCACCCGATATACGTACTCGCAAGTGTCTGTGACGCAGTTTACTTTAGCACTTCTTGTTTTTGTTTGCGTAACGTACAAATAGCATGCAGAAACAAAGATAGGATCTTTCACGCTCGCATTATGGATAGCGTCTTTGGCGTTGTCTAGTCGTTTGGGTCCTAATACTTGTACACGTTATGTCTAGCATTTGGCATCCTACATCTCGTGTTCACTGTAACAGCTTCCCATTTTCGCCTTTTCTTCGATGGAACCTGTGAAGGTGATCCGTCCATCGGTAATTCTAGGTGAATTTTCATGGGTCGTTCAACATACTCATCTCTTTTGATTGCAAAAGTTTCATCACCATTCGACGAACAAACCAACAACCAAGCAGCTCACCCGAGCTACCTATATTTCACAAGATCGCAACCGTCACCTGTTCCTGGTTTACGAGCGATTATGGCGACAACTCACAGGAGCGCTTTGCAGTTGTTATTTCATGCTTTTGTTTTCGGCCTCCGATCCCCTTTCCCCCACCAATTAGTCACGTTTCACAACAAAATCACAAGGGGATTTCAATTGAGATGGCACTACGCATAAGATTGATGAAAACTCACCCTTGTGATGCATTCAAAGGTCCACCCTTATACGTTGATGAGTTGGACGACTGCACTACTTCGGTCTACTCTTCTTCCAAACCAGATTCCTATCCTCTGTACTCCGTTGCTCTCTGCACCATTGCTTCGGTCCCGAGGATGAGTTTTTTGTTCAGACCCCTGGTTCACTTGTTCAGCCATAATCCTCCTCCTACATATACATTACTGGCTCTGTACACCGATAATTGGAGCTTGGGAAGTGGCAGCTGTGTGTTGGATTGAAAGCTTTCCTCTTTCGATTTTATGACCAGTGAAAGCATCATACAGAATAAGTGGGGTCATTTTTGCTGCTACAATACCTCTTCGGGTGGATAAACTTTCCTCATCACAGCTTCCATACAGAAATGTCGTTATTCGCTTTGCTCAAGCAGGTCTACAAGTGTTTCTAGCCACTGATGCTTCCTGTTATATATGCCTATCCAACTTCTGGAAGCCACTTCTGTCACATTTTCCTGAGGGTGATACCTTGGGATTAGATACTATCACTTCCTATCACCTTCCTGCATACTTTTACGCAACCCAATGGTCTGTTTTATCATATTTCTGTGAAATGAAACTGTTTCCGTTTACTTCCTTGCGTAGTCACCCAGTTCCCAAACTACCTGAACACGTCACCGCCTCCAATACTTAGCCGTTACTCTCACGATCTCATTTTCTGGTTATCAAAACTGCAGTAGCTGGAACAACATACTCCACTTACGCGGTTTATAGCTGACAAATTGATATACTGGCCAGCACGCCAAACTGCGAGTGTACACCATTCATCATAACTTGAAGAATAAACATCATGATTGATCGTCCGATTAGGGTGCGCCGTGGCCCCTCAGAATCAACACAGGAATTTCCCCAGGTTCAATCCTGTCTCCTACCCTTTATCCTCTTTCGAATACTCGGTGAACTTTCAGGATCTGTATTTGCATTGAAGAGCATGCTAATCACCTTTCCAGGGCCTGTCTGTTCGAAACTCTGCTACCTGCGTTTAGGCGTTTGACCTTAAGATCCCCCACATGTAAGGTGTGAATGGGAATGAGGTTACTTTCATTAATGTGTCGTTACCTCGTTACTCTTATTCCAAGTCGGTGGTAGCCCACTCTCCTTTGTTTCCTCACGATAATTGGTCCAAGTGGAGTGAAAAAGTTCTTAGAACATTTGTTATGGTTTCAACACCTATCGTCCAGGTTTTGCTGTCGTGTCAAGTGATACACAGGCTGGTCTAATCTAGATGTCGGTTGTTCGTTTTGACAGCTACACTGCCACTCTGTGTCCTTGCTTGAATGTTGCACGTTCTTTCACCGTCTTAGGGCTGTAACACCTGTGCTACCTGAAGAATCAAACGAACATTGAAAGGCCATTAATGTATTATTTTCTGGAAAAAAGTGACGAATTTGAATATGCGAGTGGGGAAGTATGGCGACATGTGGTTGGTTCAGAGTTGTGTAACAAGAGGTGACTGTGGAGTTTTAACCTTAACTGAAATTAAGGGTATAGCTTTTCTCTTTGGAATCCTACTATCGTATTCTTCCACGGACTACCGTCTCCCGGGTAATTTTGAAGTGAGATTCGCATTTTGAAAATCAGACACTAGCTTGCCATCCACTTCACATGACAGTGATGTCACCTGGTTGGTTTATCCACCGCAGTCGAATCACAGCCTGTGGCTATCACGCTTATGTATACCTGCGAAAACAATGGAGGTTTGACCTTCGTAAGATTAGTTCCGTCTCCAAGTTTTACAATTACATCCATATCCCCTATTGTTTCCTCCCCGTAGCTTCGAATTATGCCCCGGACAACCAGAATACGTCTTTACATGATCGGCTCAGTTCTCTGGCTCAAGTTGTCACTGAAGAAGCCGATGTCAGCTTGGCCATGTTATGTCATCGTATCAGTCGGCTGCAAACGGAAGCTGAAGCAGTGGCCAGGGCAATTACGTCTTCTGACCCTTCCCAGTGCACAACCATAGCTCCGCTCAACTCCGACCAGTTTTCTCGACCCACGATTGAGGATAAGTCGGAAAAATCTGGTCCTAATCGACAGGGTGATACTTTGAACAGTAGTTCAACGAATTCGGTTGCTGTTGTTTTGACAAACTGCGAATCCCAATCCAATGGAGCATCACCGCGTGATTGTGACGCTAGGAACCAGCCGGTGGCACAGGATTAAACCCTTTAAGTGAGTATCCCCACTCCGATCCTGTTGCTTGATATAGACTCGTGAACTCTTATCCAAATAGAACTCTAAATGACCCGGTTTAACATCATAGGTGCTATTGTTTGACTTGATGTGAAGTCAATGACAACCGTTTATTAATAAGTTGTATCCTGGGCTAGTAATCAGATACCCAAAACCGCAATTTTCTCGGTACAACCTATCGCAATCCCAAGTGTTCTTGAAATTTATATGTGACCGCCGATGACATTCTGTGTTTCGAAGCTACTGTGTTTGGTATCCAAACCTCAAATGAAAGATCGCCCCAAAGACGCGAATACTGACCATTATGACATAGGTGCTAACGTACTGGTCAGCACAAAGTTATTATCTGATGAAGGGCGGACCTCCTGAATAACCAGAACTTCGATGGTACGCTATTAGCGAGTTACTGGTGGCAAATTCGAGGTTATGTTGCAAATAGTATCACTCTTCCTAACTGATTTCTGTGGACAGAGGCAGTCGTTATGCATTCAGTGGAGGCCAAGGTACATTCACGCGGGCCAAAATTTACTGTTACCGATTATGCTGTTGACAAAGTGAGAGCCGAACTGTTCTACTTAATCTAATCACGGATGTCATGCGAGGTACCATCAACCTCTATCATCATTTTGGAGCGAGTGCGTCCTCTGAGGCATCCATTTCTTAACCATAGGTGCGCTTGTGGGTCTTAGTGTGACAAGTACACTTGCGTACGCGAGAGGGAATACGGGGGTGACCTCGAACCATCGGCCTCCAGTTTACCAGAGAGGAGATAGCCCTACTGAGCTATTGAAGGTGCTTGCTTCCCACCATATGTTACTCGCTGCGCCAGTGGGATAACAGCTGTAGTTTTCGAACATCACTAAGGTGCTCTTTGCTTCAGTTGGTCCCTCCCGACTTATCCATTCGCTCATGTCATGTGTTAGGGCAGATATCATGCCTCCAGTCCTGGCGAAACTTCGGGAGAGTTGACGCGTTCTTTTGTGGCAGTCGGAAGAAAGTCACTACAGCCACATGTGCATCTCTCGATGGCAGCATGGCGTTGTTCCGACGCTCTTCATATGTAGTGAGTGCAGGCGGAACGCATGCATCTAAACGCTTTGGAGCATCTAATATTCGGTCTGTGGATACGAGCTGTGCACCCCTCTGGTAACGGACGACACGAGAACCGTGCGTCCGGTTATGTATGCGTTCATGGAGAGCGGACAGCCTGCTTTCATGCACGACACTCGGCACAGGTTTTTCGGAGGCGGTGGGTAAGGGAATTAATACCCCCGCTTCAAGAACGAACCAGGTGGAAGAAACCCCAAAGGAACTTCAGTTGGTCCCTCCCGACTTATCCATTCGCTCATGTTATGTGTAATAAAAAATTCGCACTTTAAGATTATTCAGCTGTTGACTCTTGGATAGCCAAGTAATACGTTTCGTTGTTCATGGGATCCCACTGAAAGTGTTGAAATCAAGCTCCCATTGTTTCCCGACACCTACCTGTCTCACTGGCAACGACTGCACAATCCGCACTCATCTGTACTCTTTGTGGGGGCCAATACTAACTAGCTGATTAATTCATTTGAATGAAAAATCCTCTTCTCGCTTATTTGACGCTTACATTCTATAACAGTCTCAACTTGATATCGCGTCATTTCCTTACACATTTTCTTCTGTCTTTCTTCCAGTTCGTTACATATATTCTACTGGGAATCGGACAGTGCGGTTACGGCTTTTCTGTTACATAGACCTAATCTATAAAATTAGTGAATATCCTTTTTCTCCCCGCCAAACTATTTACTTTCTTTCCATCATACTTGTGTGTTTCTATCCGTAGGATGGGGATTGGGACAGCCTTTCATTATAAACTTACCCGAAAACGCCCCTAACGAAAACTCCGCTCTCGTGCTTCTTGTTGATATGGTCTAATTTAACGGGGGGTAGTGGTGTTACTGATTGATAATACGCGAATTATTCAACACAAACGGGTCCCAGGGAGCCTAGTCGTATGCTTCAAATCAGGTCGTGGCCGAACAGTTATTAACAATGACTACAATCATGTTCTCAAACAGCCCGGTCGATCTGAAGACCCTAAACACCCTCCAAAACATTGTCACCACAGTATAACGGGAATGTATTTNATCAGGTAGGCGCAGTCTCCGACTTCCCGTCAACCTTACGTTCTACATGAACCAAAATTTGACTGCTTTCGAGAAATACACTCATTTGCATGAAATTCAAGACTGCTGACGATTCCTTTTTTCAGATATACACAACCACCCTGTGGATAAGACGGCGTCACGAGATAGCTGCGGGTGTCGGTCCTATCATGAATATGTTGCTCTATAGGTTGTGACCGTCCTGAATCTGTCGCCATAACAACGGTAGCCGCTGTCGCTCATCCCGACCACTTATCGTGCTTAGTCCGTCTGTAGAAGACAGCTTACTAACAATTTGCCCCCGTTCCATACCACATGTGGCAGCCGATCCCCATATTTATTCCCCCAGGTTAGATGAACTGAAACCTTGTTTTACAGAACTATTTTTATAACTCTTACGGACTTTGGTCGGACATTGTGGTTTTTGTGGTCGCTTACCGTCTGTATCCGCTTCATTGTGACAATATCGAATTTGAGGCGATGTGATCTGCGCTTTATCCTCGGGCTGGTGATTTTACCACCTTAATTTGTAGCCCAACGGTATCTGCAGACGAGAATCCGTTGAGGTTTGTTGAGGGTATGTATCATTATCTTCGCAATAGTACCATGATCCTAGAAATAGGATGTCTTGGCCGTTTTCGTGGATTGGCACGCGTCGCTTAATTTCAAAATGTAGACATTCGTAACAGTACTCAACGGTCTACGGACTCGGAGAAAATGATGGAGAAAGCCCCGTCAATGGACCTCTATCTACCGGAGGAATCAAGGCAAGTCAGCAATTCCGGCAATCCTTTAGCCCGGCTTTGCCCCATCTAAGCTTAAAAAATTAAAGTAAGCTGCTTTGTTGCGAGCACAGATTAAGCTTTTTAGGGCGCGTAATGTGGTGAGTCTAGCGGAGTTAGTGCTGGATTCAGACGATGATTCCTTCGTTGACGTGCAGGTTGAAACACAGGTTAGGGTAAATGATTACTTTGCGGGGATGAGAAGTAGCACGCCCGTATGTGAGACACCAGTGATCTAACATACTTCTTGCGTGGTTAAGATAGACCTACCTAGAGTGGACTTAGAGGCTTTCGACGCCGACGCAAGGTGTTAATGGAGACCTAGTCAACAGTTCAAATACTATATAGAAAATGGAGTGCAAGGTAATGCAAGGAGGATGGTATATTTGATTCATTACTGCAGAGGCCTAGCGAAGGAAGCCGTGGCTGAGCGAGTAATGTTGCCTTTGGAGATTGCCTACGGCGGAGCGCGGGAAATACTTAAGGATCTTTTTGAGAGGAAAGATATGGTAGCCAGAGCCATACCGGACGATATGTTCAAGAAATTGAAACGGTTGCATGATGATGCAGATTCACTGTCTCGTTTGTCGATAAATCTTTATAACTGTCACGTTGCTCTAAGTCAGATGAATCGTATTAGTGACATAAATTCCACCTCAACCACACAACGCATTCTCCACACGTTATCGAGGGATGCTCATCGGAACTGGTCGAGGTTGGCTGACTCTATGGACAACCTTGGAATACAGACAGGTTTCTCTGATCTATGCAGCCTCGTTTCTCAAGAACGCATTGCTCGCAGCCACTATGGCATGATTAACATAGGCTCAGAACGCCATCGTCCTCAAAAGTATCATTAGCGGTAGCCAACAGAAGGCGCCATAACATATTCGCCATTCAGAAGGAAACCCATGACTCGTGCCCATTGCGACGGCAGACACGGGCTGGCGCAGTGTCATAGGTTTACTGACTTGCCAACGCGAGTAAGATGGAGCGTGGTGAGAGGAAAAGGGCTATGTTTTGTGTGCTGAAACCAGGCCATGATAGTAACAAGTGTGGCGCTCCTAGGAAGTATGGTATAGAGCGCTGCTTGGGGCTCACCACCATCTATTACATGTAATACCGGATGCCAACAAAACCACATTGGTTGATTTGTGCAAGTCGACGTCTCAGACGGAAGCAGAACCTGCCTTGGCGTCATACAGGTTCGTGTGAATGGTCCGCAAGGCAGCGTTCTTACGTATGGATTGGTGGATAGTGGGTCGGACGTAACATTGGTAACGAAAGGCTTGTTTGATTAGGTTGGTCTGACCGGCACTCCAACATCTGTGAATTTCTCAAAAATGAGGGAGACCCCTACTGTAGAGGCTGTAAGACTCCGAATCGAGTTTGAGTCGGTAGATCCAGGTGAGACCGTAGCGGATAAACAAGCCTTTTCAATACGCTGTCTGCCCATCAGCCCACCAGTCGTGAGCCCAACTAGGACAGCTTGTCAGTATACTCAATACTGCACTGGATTTCACCTGCCGGGGCCACTTATAGTAACTGACAGGCCCGTGCACATGCACGCAACTGACTGTAATTTCCCAACTATACAAAATAGACTAATCCAACGACCAAAGGCGGTCCTTTGTATCCATGCCTTCACCACCTGCCAACACTGCATGCTTGAAAAATACACCACCAACAACAACTCATGTTCCTCTTTATTGGTTGCATCGGTACAAATATAATGTGTGGTTACGGGGTTTTTGAAAAAATGTATAATGTTCTTCTGCTACAATTTCGGCTTGCCTCCCCCACAAGATCAATTCCGTATACGGTGTTCGGGTCGCCCTATGCATTAGCACCTTGTCCTTATCCAACCTATACCCTGCACCTGACGTCCCCACAACTGTGCAACAAGTGGGTCTGTTTAGTTTCAGGTTAAACCACTGTTTTGTGACAAAACTCGCCACGTGCTCTCGCCGTCACGCACTCCACCAAAGTAGCAATATAACCAACAAGGGGCACCCTTCTGGGCTTCATGCTACTCACCGCTCATGTCGAATTACTGCGACCCATCTTTACTTCCG
Source organism: Opisthorchis viverrini (assembly GCF_000715545.1). NCBI lineage: Eukaryota > Metazoa > Platyhelminthes > Trematoda > Opisthorchiida > Opisthorchiidae > Opisthorchis > Opisthorchis viverrini. The sequence goes on from NW_008751842.1 coordinate 200,334, forward strand.
AAATCATGTCGACTATATCGGAATAAATGAGCTAGTAAGGCAGCCAAACCTGATGCGATCCAATTGTCCCAGATAATAATAATGACGATCTAGCTGGAGACTTCAAGAACACATTCTTCAGTGGAAATACCCGGTGCACAACCGCAAAATCGCTATGTAACAATCGCCTTACGTATTTGCCGACACTGGCCAACAAGAGTTATGGTTTTGAGACCACCGTTGTCAAACGCCTGAAAACGCCTTGCTTCTGCTTCTCAAACAGACCGGTTTTCACAGCCGTACAACAGAACAATCCCTACTGCAGTCTGATATACACGTCACTTGATATCCACGGATATGCCACCTTTACACCATAGGTGGTTCAACTCGGCAAATGCAGATTTGTGCATTGACCCCATCTGTCACACTAAAACCAAAATACAACTTCGAATGTTTATAAAATGCCGCACAACTCTACCTATCCAAACGGATCAGAAAAATACCTGCGAACATATTCAAGCTTTGTTCTACCCCTGGGGAATTCCTCGGCCAACCCAAAATACCCCCCTCTCCACAGAATGTACATCCCAGACAAATCACCCCAAAAATGACTTCCATTACGGGGCTGTCCAGAAACCGCCGTGTTTCAGTGCAATGATGGCATGGCACCGCTATACCCAGTTTGACAGCATGCCCGCAACTATGCCTTTTCTCCTCTTGACCCTTCTCTTACCCTATCGTCCACCTGTTCCACGCTTTATTCTGACTAACCTTATGATCATGCCTGACAGCACGCATCCCACCTGTTAGGAACAAATATCGTTATGATAACGTGGCACTTTTTTGGTACAAAATGCACACCCATGGACAGAATGGCTTTGATCGGTTCATCCGAAAATACCCACGCCTTTCCTTCCTCTTTGAAAATGAGGACGATGCCTGCATACTCCAGATGGACAATTTGTTTGCCACTAGAAATTCGAAAACCGGATCCAGAAGACGATTCATCATTCGTTTCGTTATCTCGTCGATCACGAAATCAAGTGGGAATTGAGACAGGGCGCTCTCGACGTACACAACAATGTTTACGGAAAATTTTGTAGCTTTCCATATATTTCCTTAACATGTCCGCCTCTTCCACACATCCTGTTCACGACAACGCGAGACTGCAAAATTGGCAACTCTCACTTCAACTGCATGCCATATTCTTTCTCAAGATGAACCTCAATCCCCCTGCTGCAATGAAGGAAGGGAAAACTGCAATGGAAGCATTTTTCATCGGAAGCCTGTTTCCAGCCTGAGCTTGTTCTGGCTGTGGCATATGTCCCGAGCAGTCCTCCCATGGATCGAAAAATCCGTCGGTAGAAGAGAACAAGATGCCACGATACTCACCAAATGCACGTGATGTGATGCCTCAAAGGCAACTTGCTGTAACAGCTCCATTTTGAGGTTAGCTCATCGTATGAACAGGCAACACCACCGGATATCACTGATCTCTTGACTCCGCCAACCCCAAGGTACCCTATTTGTGCACAATCTAGCCAGTTCACGTCCCCATACTTACATATGTCCTCATCGGTTCGCATGGACCACACCCCGATTACCCGCACGTAAATATCGATTGCCTTTTTTGAAATCTGGCAGTGTCGCCTCAGTGAAGCAGTTAAGAATCGCGACGACTTCTTGCTGTCTCTTATTTCGGCAGGCATTCTAACTCACACCAAAGTGCTTGCCAGCAAAGCTATCGGACACTTTTTCCTATTTTGAGTCCTCGATGTAGGCATGACTGTCCTACTACCTCGTTTGAATGGCAACAACAAAGCACTGTGAACCCTTGGTGGACCTAAGAATATGCTCACTATATTGACAAGCTTAAGCGACTCATCCAAGATATTCATGTATGGGGCTGCCCACGAACGCCGTACACCGTTGCGATGACGATACCACGACTACCATACTCAATCTGGTGGCTTACCCGTAGTTCACCATATCTCAAGTATTTCTCAGACAAAGATGGTTCCCAGAAGACCGTTTCAGTCCGTTTAATTTGTACAGGGACTTGAAAGCAGGGTCCATCTTGTTGTGCCGTCTGCTTGGTCTAATCACAAAAACAATAGTATATCCAACGGCGTTATTGGTGCTCGGTAAATCGGTGAAGATCGAACCTTGCCTTAAGCCAGATATAACATATGCCCACCATCATAAAAAACAAAAAACTTACTAGCTGTGACAAATTCCTTGGGATCAGCGTGACGCTCGCCGCATATACAGGGTGGGAATGTCCGTTCCGATTTGAGTTTCCGCGGTGGGCAAGATTATTGTCTAAGTCGCTCTGAGGTGGTTTTCAAATTTAATACGTAAGAAAACACGCGAACAAACTAGCTTTTCCATAAAATTTCCCACGGCCGCCATTAAAATACGAATTCCGCTCTCACACTGGACTCCAAGTTAGTTTAAACAACTTTTAATAAAATGCGGCTGCGTGGGGACATCTTAGGAGCCCGAATAAAAAAGCATCAGATGCTGAAACTTCATGTTAAAGTCTCCCTTATTGGAACCACGGTTTCAGGGAAATTTTGGGTGTGCATCTAGTATGCGGCCGATTTCTTGTTGCATTAGGCAACTTATTCACAGTCGGCGGTGTTTATTGACCTTGAAGATTCGTTCACTTGAACCAATCTCCATAGTAGATATCAGAACATAAACAGTATACGTAGACATTCAAAACTATGAATTTGGCAAGCCTGGGAACGCCATAGCCTTCGAGAAATCAATTCCATTGTGCGAATACTGAGTAGTTGCTCGGTAATTTTTCATGCAAGGACACATCTGCAGCACAACGCTCTTAGCTGCAAAAACTTTGCAAACGGAATAAAGCTTTCTGCGCCACAATTTCGCATTTTGTTGCGTATGTGTCCAACCCAAAAATCATCCCAATCTACGTTTATATTTTTGCAGCTCACCGATTTTCATTGTCCACTGAAGCAACCATACTTCTGTCGGAAAAAACTGGTGGGATATTTTCCTAACATCTCTGATACTTGAGTTGCTCAGATGGGGCTCAATAGATTGCACTCACACGCGGAACTCAATGCTCTCTTTTAGTCCAACAGGGACACGTCGTGGCCCTCGAAAATTCAATTTCGTTGTGCGAATGCTGAGCGCCTCTGTATTCCAACGGAACATTGCTCAAGAGAAATGCACCCAAATTATTTTCGGAAAAACTCTAGGGTGTACAAATTTGTGACTTTTGCAAAGATTTCATCTAATACGATTGCACCTTTCAGTGATAAGTCGCTCTTAGCATGCTGTTTTAGTAAGCGAAATTTCTAGGTAGCGGGCAATCATCGATTCGCACTGTGTTACCGGCTAACGACAGAACGACCACGCGTCTTGCGGTGTCACTCTTATTCTGACTGGCTAAAGTCTGCATGGCGGGAACATTGCAAATCGCAACATGGCGGATTGGCGGTTAACGACTGACCCTCTTGAAAGAAGCATAGGATTATAATGTGGTTGTACCTGTTAAAAATTTACATCGTTAACAGATTTCCAAACGTACTGAAAGCAAATAGTATGCGAATCCAGGGAGCCTAACATAACTTGCTTGTGACAGGTGTAATCGTCCATGTTGTCCCAAGGGTACCGGTATCTTTAAAGAAAGATTATATTTGTGCTCACTGATGGTAACAAAAAAGTGACTGATCAGAATAACCCACATTTAGCGGTTATCGCTGGTGTATTGATTGTTTGCACTCAGCGTTGTTTATTTGTTATGAAGCCGTTAGTCTTTCGATGAAAACGAATAGCCTATGAGTAATTGTATGTTACCCTAAATGAACACCTCGTAGTTTATGTATCATGCGAAATGTGTTCAGTAGCTAAAGTAGTCGGTATTTTCACTGACCGCACTAACTGTGGTTTGTAATAACTCTCAGAACTATCAGTGCATCCTTCGCAGCCAACCGATCAACGATAGGGCCTGCGGTTATGCCAGAGCTAGTAACCGATTTTCTATTTCTGGTAGTCTCCCCTTTAACGCCAAGTATTTTGTGGACATACAGAAAGGTCCCATCATTTTAAAACTCTGAAGAATGAGAGGAACTGTTGAGATATGCACTGATCATTGCCCGCTACTCTCGTTTAATTATGTAACCATTGATATGGAACTTTGCCAACTTAGTTTCCGCTGGAAGGCATTCTTTGCAGTTGTCCACATAAATTGGCGTGAACCCCTACCATTAGAGAATCGCCACTCCCTCCTGCCTCCCAGGCTTACTTTTTACATGTCTGACGAGGATGGCTTGCACTCGTTGGCGATTTCGTATGCCATATAGGCAGCAACCGACCAGCTACCGTCTACGATGTGCCTGTGTCCTAAAATCTTCGACTAGAGTAACATCTGTGTAACGAATGCTTCAGCCACATGTAGGCTGCGAGGCTCTTGCATACATTAAGAAAAGTATGCTGCTATAAGGAATCCTATGTTATCCTAGAAGCACTACGTTTCAGGACCGCTCAAAGGTATAGACGAAACAGGAAAATTGCGTCCCCTTTTCTCACCTACGCAAGCCTGTCTTCAGCGCAAGGCCTGGATGCCTTGGCTGCCGTGACGCTTGCGTTGTCGGGACATATGAAGCCATTTATTGGGAAACATAGTTTCATTATAATTGATTGCAAGCAAATTACAGAATCATCAGACATGTGTCCCGCGGTTGTACCTGGAAAATAAACGGGAAGAAAATTAGTAAAAGGCAGCCTATGGAAATGACCAGAGCCCCGTTTGCCCAGCCTGCATGAAAGACGCACACCGGTTGCGACCGCCACACCACATTGAGGAGGATATAGATTTTACGGCAGAAGAAAACCGCTCGCCACCCACACATCCAACAAGACATGGCAGTTAACAAACACAAACAAGTGGGACGCTTAGTGGGTACCAGGTACTCAGGTCGGATAAACAATGCTCGCTGAGATACGACCAGTACTCCTGGTTCCGGCTTCTGATGCTGGTGGCATAGACCTCAATCTCGCCCACTTCCCCACAGTGCACCATTCGGTTTGACCAGGCAAACAAAACTTCCTTGTCCGAATGAGTCACTTCCCTGAGCTTAATAATCCTAGCTTTAAGCCTTGTAATACATGAAAAGAATCGGTAATTACCACATGACAGGTGGTAACCACCTCTGTTACACTGATACGCTGAATCTACCTGAATCACGTCACCGTACTTCGCAGGCGAACCACGCAGACGAACGGAAGTAAACGACAGAATGTTCGAACATTGTACCACCGGCCATAAGGTCGTCGACACTGTACTGGTCACGTTTGGCATGTCGTGGACTCCCGGATTGCAAGCGAAACAAGCGAGAAATGACCATTTGTAGCTCCACACTGGCTTTTATACCATCCAAGCCAAGCGAACCTATGGCCTTGATACACTCAGCCCGGTCCAGACTGCAAGACGCTGACTCTGGCTACTTAGTGTGGCTTAACGAGAGCTATTATTGTTTGAACTATGTGCAGCAAATGGCTGTTTAAACAGTTCCACGTTTGTAGGGTATATATCCTATTTTAAAATTATGAGATACTACTCAAGGTAAGACTTTTAAATAGTCGGAACATTTAACAAATGTGCTAGGACTATGTAACTGCCAGAATTTACCTATGTCATCGCTGCCCTACCGTATTCGATGAGCTCAGCTTGCAAGGGCAGGTAGCCCAGTAACGACTTTCAAGTGTTGCGGGTGGCAAATTCAAACTTAGGACAAAAAGGAGGCCTCAAAGAATCGAATAACAGCCCTAAAACGTTTACCCAAGGGTGCACATTGGGAAACGACATAAGTTAATTGGTATAGGGTTTTTATAAAAAGCTGGACACTTCCAATCCAGAGACGCTGCACACTAACGGGTAGACAGTAAGACAAATGTCAGCATGTGATAGCGATCGCGTTGTGCAAATCTCAAAAGCACCTAGTGTAACGACCGTTTCGAATTCTTGAGCAAGGAGCACCAAGGTTAGCAGCCAAACCGGCAAAACTCCGAACGAATGGCTACGCAAATGTGCTGTACTATAAAAAATGAAAGTAGTTACACGGAATACAAAATTACAAACCTCAACGGTTTTCGACAAACGGTGAGGTACTCCAAAAGGCAAGCAAAGCCGATATGGATCAACAGTCAACGCGTGAACGAAACCGCGTCTCAAACTCATGAATTAAAACAATATATAGCTGCCCAAGGATTTGGTACAAAAATAGTATAACCAGAGCGGTAAAAACGATTTGCGTGGTAAGAAAAACGGAGAATATAGATATCTTGTAAAACTGAAATGGGGTTCAATTCCACCAGTCCAAAAAAGGGCGGTCCGTTTGAATTGTTAACTGGGAAGGCAGTCATTCAAGATTGGAGGCAATTTTAAATATATATGAAGTTGCAACACCTAGCTGTCATTCCCATTTGACCCTTTTAAGCAAAACACCACCTGTTAGCAAAGTAGACACATTTATGCACAATTGAAGAATAAACTTAATCAAGCTAAAATCATCTATGGTATTCTTCAGCTATGTGCTGCAAGAAGGTCGCCCATCGGTTTATCCGGTAGGATATTCCAGTTGTTGCAGTAGTTTTGTCGGCAGATCACTATTCATAAGGTTGTATAAAACCAGTCGACAAACCAACATAAGTTTTATCTTCTTAGAACTCACTGGGATAGGTCAGTTTCCGAGTTTTGGCCAACCTTATATTCTACTTGAACTCAAATTGGAAAGATTCCGACAAATACACTCATTTGCACATCAATTAATTTCTGACGTGAAACTCGTCTGGAACCCAGTGGAATCGCTCATTCATGGTGTTTTGATGCTTATTTCTAAACAAAACTGGGTTTGAAGTATAGACCACGTTCTGGTACTCAGTTACTAGACCAAATTGCAAGATCTGTCTGCTGTTTTGCGTCAACTGGTCGACCGATTCTACTGTAATTTGCACTACCTACGACACCACCATGCTTTCAAGAACCAATCAGTACATTTATGAGGTTGCGCTTAAATTTGAAAGTGTATGAGTGATTCAAATCAGAACTCCAATAAAATATCCATTAAAAAACTTCGTTCGGGGGTCATTTCGTCGATTGCTCCTGGCCACAGTTCACCCTTATCAGACACCTACCGTTCTTGTTTTGCTTAGAGTAAATTGTTTTGAAGCTCCACCGCACTATGGGCGAGATGGCCCAAGTGGTTAGAGCGCGAGTTTACTGACCGGAAGATCCGTGGTTCGAATCCGACATATGCATCCCGACTTCCCTGTCTAGGCCTGAGCAACCTTGCAGTATCCCAGCGCTCGTGCCTCCTTCGGGACGCACAGAAGTTGGGCACCGCAAAGGTTTTGCAGCTGAACGATTTATTATTATTATTTTTACTTCAAGAGTATCTTATTTGATTCCGACCGAACAACACTTCAATCCTTTTTTCAGTTATCCGCGTTTTTCACAAGATATATTAAAAGATGCATGTTTATGCCTATCGGTTGAAAAATGTATCTCAGGGCTGTATGTGTTGGCGCAGCTGAACACCTGACAGCTAATCAACCAAATTCAGTTGAAATGATACCAGAAATAACTGAAAAGTAATGAACCAGACCAACCTGATATCTAAATCTAGTTGAAAACAACTTGAGAAGGCCTATGGAAAGCTGAAAGCTAAAACTTTCCACATCTGAACCGCATGGCGTTCATTTTGTTTGGTTGTTTATCAGGTGGTAGTTTATCTGTTTGCCCAGTTTGGTAATTGACTTGCCAACTTTCCGGCACCGTGCGAAGTGACATCATCAGTACACGCTCGTGCGTCTGTCTTTCTAGAGTACTCATTGTTTCAGTCGTTCTGGCACCTCAGTGGAGTTTGGAAACGTTGTTCATCTAACCGTTTCATACACCTTATTCGCTCGGTTCTTACTTAAATAAAAAGTCAGCTACGATAAAATGAGAAAAAGCCAGACTGATTTTGCGTCTCAAACAACAACTCTTAAAAAGGTTCATTTGAAGCTTGAATAGTTCGTCATAACTACCACGGATGGCTTTTGTTACTCGGCTGTCTCTAGGAGCAAAAATAACGTCGTTTTAATAAGACGCTCGCAGATGTTACCAAAATAAAGTACGACGAAAATCATCACCCACACATTTCACATTCCCAAACGAAGACCACTGGATTCAAGCTCAGGCACAATGTCTTCAGCTAGTACTGACACTAGCGGACTGATTCACTCACCTCTTAACCACTGGGTCTCGGCAAGTTCCGCTCAAACGCTTGAAGTCTACCGGCCGATCCCGGCTGAAAGTGAGGTCGATTCAGGGGTTGTTTTGCTGAAGCGTAGGCTTGAGATCCGTCTCCCGTAAGATCCCGGATTTTGGTGGACAGAAAGCAATGTCAAAATAGGATCTCTGCGCGGCGACATCCCATCTCATGGCGACGAAACGTTTGCAAACCAACTACCAATGTCGGCAAACCAAGTAACTACCACCTAATCAACAACCAATTAACCCACCAAAGCTACCAATATTTAGACACGTTTCCCAGTTTGTTTGATGAATTTGGAGCCGGACTGAGCCAGGGAATTTCAGGCCTAGCCAACAATCAGATTGCGTTATTGATAGGCGAATGAGGCTCATCATCAAGTCGTCACAGTTGTTAGCTAAACCGCGATCGGAAAACGCAGCCAATACATTATCCCGGATATTTCTGAGAAAAAAAAGTTCAAGATTCTACGAATACAGGGGCAAACGCTATGGGATTTTATCATAAAATAATCGAACAAACACAAGCCTCACTTTTCATCGTCACAGTAAGCAGGGTGGCAAGTTACAAAGTCGATTGTGTATCCAATTATTCCACACAGATCATATGGCAAAGTTGAAGTTCATGGCGACAGAAAAATGCTTTCGCACTTCTGGACTACGAAACCAATGTTTCGTTTCTTTTGAGGTGTACAGTTACCAGAAATTAAGATGGGCTGAATTCAACCTGTCACGAGCCGTTGCACAATCCGTAAAGAAACACATTAAGGAAGCGAGATGGCATCAACATTGGGAGTACGCATGCTGTGGTGCATTAAGTTTTGCTTGTCTCAATTTGACATAATTTATCATCGCTTTTGGGAAGGATTTTTACTTCCACATATTCTAGTCCATTGAGGTCTATACAAAATTTTCAAAAATTTTTACTGTCTTGTTTCCTCACTGGGCCTATACTGAAACGGTTTTATATGGAGCTTACTCAACGCCACTTACTGCCATGTGTACGCTACCGTTCGTAGCCGATCCCTTGGAAGTTGCGGTCATTCAATCTGGGCTCATCCCTCTCTTAGCTGCAGCTAAGTAAAATGAGCCTCATTTTGCTGAATGATTAAAATTTCTATCTCAAAATTAACGATCTCAAAATGGATACATTTGCTTGTCGTAAGTGTAGTCTGTTTGAGATGACAAAAGGCACAATAATTAAACCTGGCTTCAATTCATTAGAGATCCGACAAAGTCAACAAACTCCTCAAAAGACAATTCATTATCATGATCGCGATCATTATCCTCGATCCACTGATCAACTGCATTGGGAAACACCAAATTGTTTTGATTTTTCAAGAACTTTTTGAGTTCTTCCCCAGAAATTTTTCCCGAATTATCTTTGTCCATGCTACGAAACATTCGACGCAGTTGACAACAGCTGTTGATGAAAACAGGGATAGAGAATGAAAAACAGGATTTTGTGATCAGTTCTGAACAAGTGGAGGAAATATTACATGTTCAAATTAAGTTTCCTGATAACGCTCATCAAAGAAAATTCGTTAGAAAGTTATTGGGCGTGTCACTCATCAAATTTGAGGAAACGCATATTCTTTAGGAATCTGCAACCACTGTTCATATTTGAAGGTTCGAAAGATACAATACTTACAACATCTGCTTTCACTTTAATCAAACCGATCAACCGTAGAGAAACGCCAGTTGTAAGAACGCGCCTAGCGTTTGAGTTCCGTTAACGTTAATCTCAGCCTAGTAATATTACGCACTTCCAGGATATAGATAATTTGTCAAAGTTTGTACATTTTACATGATCTGTGCACGAATGGTGGACAGCAGCGGAAATCGATCTAGCTCTTCGAGTAGCATGGAGCTGGCTTGATCTACGTTTAGGCCGAACTATCCGACTTCCGTAAAATGCACACTGCTAATAAGCCTCAATAAGGACGGAGCAACTGAGCAATACTTCTAGGCTTTTTAGCATAAACTGGTTTCAATGACTGGATGAAAGCTCATTTGAAAATTACCAAATGTCCTTGTACTATCGTCAATTATTCTTCGTTAGAAGACTAGTTTTACTTACAGAGATTGTGACACGCTTGTAAGCTGGGCGGGCGTGGCGATATCTTTTGGGAAGGTACAAAGAAATTTTGCGTTTCCCATCATCTCATGGCGCAAATTGCTGATGGAACTGCCAATCACTATGTAGATAGATATAGTGAGTTCGTTTTGTTCATCCTCATCAGAAGCTATTCATCCCGTGCACACAACAACACTCTTAACATGAGCAATTTGATATGGTTTCTTTCGCGCGTTAAGTTCTTCAGGAACCTTACTACAAAACTTTTACGAAACCGGTCGTGGGCTGTCCAGGAGTGTTCCCCAAATTTATGAGTAGTGTATCAAGTCTACGCAGTGTTTTGCGGTGCCTCGAATATCGTGACAACTGAAACATGAGCGACCTGGTGACCTTACTACAAAACTTTTACGAAACCGGTCGTGGGCTGTCCAGGAGTGTTCCCCAAATTTATGAGTAGTGTATCAAGTCTACGCAGTGTTTTGCGGTGCCTCGAATATCGTGACAACTGAAACATGAGGCGACCTGGCGCACCACATTCAGCTGATAAGAACATCACAAACGAGCGGCTCAGCTGGGTTCCAGGTGGATCACCCGTCAAAACTAAATTGTTATGCAGATGAGTGTATAAGTCGAAATATTGACTTTGTCTTTTGGTTACGTAGGAATTACAAAATAACTCCAAGTTATAAACCAACCAGTCAGGTCACTTGGCGTAACTGATAAAAAGGGTGGGTGTTACGAAGTTCAGGGTGAGGTGAGAGTTATTATGCATGGGCACTCACGTCCTAGTTGCTGAGAGACAACGTTTCGAATTTGCTTATTTCAACCTCTACCTCGGAGAAAAGAAAGGAATAACATACTACTAAGAAGTTAGATATTTACGTGTGATGCCACAAGGATCTATCGATTTAATGAAAAGTCTACATGGTATTTTCTAAAAAACTTGATGGATGAAATTCACACATCTTGTAGATTTACTGACTAACATTTTATGGATAATCAATTATGAGTAATCAGTTTACAGCTTGAAAATAATAATTGTAAGATTGGCTTCAGATTTGTTTATGACGGCCGTCATTTGTAGTGAGTGAAATTCATACGCCTTCTTTTTTTACTGATAGCAAAATACTCTGTGAGCGGTGTCTTCAAGTGTGAAACGGTGTATCAAACCTGAAACATGATCTTCGCTGATGTATTCGCAGTCGGTAAAACAATGAACTATTTAGCTAACGTCGTCATGCCTACTGCGACCAGCAACATTGGAGTCATCATCATTATTATCATGTCGTCATCATCATCAATGGTGACTTCAACATCTACCTTTGTGTCCGATCGTACTTCTAGCAATCATACAATTTGGTTCACGTCACTGGATACCCGACCAACTCGTCTGCTGAGAAGTTTACATAATGAATGTTCTGAGGTTGTGTCACCTTAAATATTGTCGTTGCCATGTTACCAAATAGTAGATTGTCTTTCTTGATCATGCTGTAGTGTGACTCATGTAAGCACTATCTCAATTTTCAGCACCTTTAAAGGAAAAATACGCCAAAAGTATAGAAAAGGGGTACACTATAATACAGGAGTTGATCTTGGAGAGATACAGTGTAACCCCCCCCCCCAAGAAATGATCTCCTCAGAATTGAAGTAGAAGCAACTTCCAATTTTCAAACCGACTTAATTACAACCCACAATATAAGTGCCATTTGGTATAGACAGATTTACCAGGTGACTAACTATGCTTGTCGTATGTACAAAGCCTGAATATATTGGCTCCATTTGGTGGGGATTTTTGCTTAGGTAGCCTACAACCACATCTTGGATTTGCTTGAAACACTTGAACGTAGGATTGGACAACAAGGTATTGCTCTACATTTCTCCGGTTCCGAATGATCATCCTTACTTCCAACGTTACAAGAGCGTGTAATTTTGTGATTGTCATAACTAGTGGCTTTTATTCAATTTGAGCGGTAGTAACCAAGTAACAGGGCTAATTGATCTTATTCGAAGCTGCTATGGTGACCTACCATGCATGGATCTTGGTAGGGGAAATAATCAGGTTTTCACTGATGCTGAGCTCGTCTCGTATGGTTGCTAGGTCTAGTTCAGCGTACCAATATCACTTTCGACAATACATTGGATTTTTCCACAAATTATTTATTGTTCATATGCACATCGCTCTCATTAAAACAGCCGTCCTTCTGTGCGTACGTAATTATTCTGGTGAGTCTACACCAAATGGAGAAAGCATTGAACTTGAGTTTCAATCTTATTAGAGCTAATCAGCAATGCACATCCTTGGTCGTGCCGGGGTCTGAACTCCGCACATCTGAAATGCGATGCGGGTATGTCACCACTACATTATCAGCACACGTTGTACGCAACCAATCCCAACCATCCACAACTAATCCAAAAGTGTCCAGCAGGATTCAGGCGTCTGTGGCACTACGTCAGGCGGGTCAATCGATCAGCACATCCAGGACAGGTATTGGATCGTAGTTCGAGCTGGGCTGTCGAGCTGGGCAGTCACGCCCGCCAGTTCTGAAGTGAAAATTCAACCACCATGTGCTAATGGAGTGGTGGTAGCACGCTCACCTCGCATGTCAGATGTGCGGAATTCAAAACCTAAGACGGCCAAGGATATGCTTCAAACGAACTCTAACAAGAGTCCACCCTTTGATTTAGTCACACTAGAATAATAATGCAAGGACATGAGGATGAATGCTCAAAAGAGAGTGATGTGAATATCAACAATATACACCACAAATATCCCACAAATTATTTAGTTGCCTTGTAAGGATATAAAATTCAGCGAAAACCCGCATTTCCGTAAAATATTCAAGGAAAGGCAAAGTAACCCGGGCCAGAAAGATCGCCTGGATTACAAATTAGAAATGGTTTATTGTGCACAAAGCGTTTTAACCGAAGAGTAGTTCTTGATAGCAAAAAGCAACAATAAGTGCACAACTTATTGACTTATAATTCAGATACATGGACAATCATATCTATGCCACTAACTGACTTTGCGCGTGTGTATTTTGCTGAGATGAATCTTTATTAGCCCTACTAACCAGTAACAACATTCAAGACATTTCACTCCAGATGGTTTCTAAGCAGTGTCATGAATTTTTCTATCAAGTTTTATTTTCCCCAACTTCAAGGGACATGCGACCAATGCATCTCGATCACAGAGAAGCTGAATTTCTTCATCCAAAGAGGCGGTAGTGAGCACGGGGTCCACCAAACAGATATCGGATACTGTTTGCATGCTTCAAATTATGTGAAAGGCCGATATATAGAGTGAGGAATAATTGGTTGCTAGTCTTTGGCAAAAGTAGGGATTAGGCTATTCAGAGTTTTGTTGGCTCCAGCTAGAAACAGCAGCAAATTTAATGTCAGCCAATAGTGTGTGACTAGCTAGTAAAGCACTTTACAAAGGAAAAACCTACACTCAGTGCAATATAAAAAAGGCACTTTCGGTGTCAGAATAGCATTGGACCCCTTGAAGCGTCAAATCCCATAGCTGCTCACTCACTAATATTGTTTTATAGGTTATGCTTTTGTGTCTAATCAGTTTGGTTTTGGAAGATAATCTTTAAGTGGAAAATCTCCAACTAATAGAGGCATGATTTCGGCTAATCTGCGTATGGTTATGAACTAGATTGATCCAGCAAGGGCGGGATGGCTCAAGTGGTTTGAGCGCGAATTTACTGACCGGAAGGTCTGTGGTTCGAGCCCGACCTCCGCCTCTCGACTTCCCCTGTCTAGGCTTGAGCAACCTGGCAGTATCCAAGCCCTCGTGCTTCCTTCGCGTGGCATGGCAGCTGAACACCGAAAGGGTGTTACAGCTGACTGGTCATACACCATCAACCTTGGTTCAAGGTTGTTTAACATTAGGGAAAGAGCTGAATTAGTTCCATTGGTAGCCTGATGTCTGCCAAATCTTTTAGATACCAAACGCATGAGCTTTGTGGCAACCAAGAATGTTACTATTATTCGAATGAAGTTTTGGGAATTCTGAACTGGTAGCATACGGGAACTGATCTACTTACTGGACGGGGTCTTCTACCACAGATGCTATGTAAGAAAGAATCCGGTGTCAAAGCTTTGACCGGAAAAGCAACAATGATCACGTGATTACTTAGGTCGAGAGATTAAATGGCAGGTATTTACTTGCATCTGAAGGAGCACAGTACTCACAAATAGGTTAAGATAATCAGCAAACATTTATATGCGACAGGGAATAGAACGGTGGAAGTGAGCTTGAAGTAATGTCATTCAATATAAATAGGATAAAAACTCTACAAAATATCAAGTTGGATGAGTCAGTTACCGCAACCAACCAAACGCTGCAAGCTGGTACCCATTGACCAGGTTAAATGTGCAATTTGAATGGACAGTTCTCAAGGGAGGTTACCTGACATAAATGACTGTCTTTGGTAGCTCCTTGAGATGAAGCCCATCAGTACCTCAGTACTCTATTTGAACGCATAAGCTAATGTATTACAGTAGATGCTGATCGCTTAAATTTATGCTCATTTTTTCTAAATACATTCCAATTTTTACTTGCATGACCACCCACGATTCTCACCATAATTTCAATGTTACTGCTTGGAGTTAGAACGGATGTGATCTATACGCGATTTGCAACATTATATAAGATGCTCAGAACTTACAGATGCGTGCAATCCAACCGGTGATGAAAGTGTGAGGTCGTTCTGAGGTACCAAACTACTAGACTAGACGTGGGTGCAAAATTTCACATAGTTTGCACCAAACCTTCAAGAAGATATTTTGCAGTCACCCTGATGAGACTCAACAATGAAACATCGATATTCTCACCGTTCCTCCTAAGTGCGGCTTCGAAAATTAAATAACTAAACTTAAAACAATCAGCGCAAAAGCTTCACGTTAAAAGAAAACATTCAGAATTTAAGGAACAAACACCGTGATAAACTGCAAAGCTTTGTCAACGTATAACAAAAGTTTATAAAAAATAAGGCAGTCGCAAAATGTTTATCTATCTATCTATCTATCTATCTCTCTATCTATCTATCTATCTATCTATCTATTTATCTAGTTTCTCTCTTTTCCTTCCTGTATTTCTACTTCTGTCTCGTTTTGTTTCTGTCTGCCTCTCTATTTTCTCTGTTTTATACGTGCTGCACCCTCTCTTCGTCTGTTGTTTTGTATGCCTGTCGGTTTCCTTTTTTGTTACTCTGAGTTCTTCTTATCTACTTGTCTTAACCATATCCACAGATAGCAAGTTTAGTCTAAAACCTCTGAGCTGATGTTTTGTTTATCCAGCTCAACTCCTCTCATGTCCAGTCACTCAATTCACGAAGCACGTTGGCTGTCATTACTATACTTATAGACACGTTTGGTGAGAAATGCCTCAGTTCCTATATCAGGAGGCCGAGACACAGCAGCATGAATGGGACGAGTCATTTGGGTAAAACCTGGTAGTTGGCTACAGCTCTGACCCTTTCCCGACTTAGGACCTGGTTCCTCAATTTACATAACAGTCAACAAATCACTTAGAGACGCGGACATCCACCACTCAATATCAGCCGGAGTTTTGCTGCAGCACTTCGGTGGTAACTAATCACCGAAAGCTTCAGCTAGCCTGAGTGTTTTGTGGAGGTTTACGGATGAGACGAATGGAACTCAAATCAGACCTCCCAATGAATGATATTCAAAAGCGACCACACACACTTGTCGCAGTTTTTCCACTTCAGGTCTAGTCCTTTCAGTTCTCCCAATCATGACTAGTGGTTCTTATATTACTCATCACTTTCTGAAATTTTGTCCCATCCCAAACATCATTAGTAGTGATTTAGTGAAAATCCAGTTTGGATCCATAATTATAGTGCTGGATGCATGTTCATAGGTTCATTTCATAGTAAATGCATTAATAAATGGTAAAATGACCAAATATGCAATCCTTCCACAGGTATGTCCTCGTGGGTTTCTAGAAAGGAAACATCAGTCCCTAAAACTCGTTTCATTCAAGTGAACAAGTGATGTCTGTGTATATCCTTGTTTGTGGACAAGTTGTCACTCCGGGTCCTGTCTTGTAAGTGGACCTCAGACCAGCGGGGGGAGGGGGACCGTAGCCACACGTGTTCATTAGCCGTGAGAGTACTTGGGACACTGAGACTGTTCTGCCAATAAGCGGTCGCGTGAAGCTTCCTCTGATTTCACTAAGTATGACAACAAGGTCTGGCCACTTTTTCATTGGATAATCAACCAACCAGTTTTGTCTTAGCACAGTAGAATTTTTAGGTGTGTTTGCGTTCGGAGTTTATCGAAACCCAGCATTCGCAAAAAATGAATGGTTCGCATTGAGCACATAGTTTATTCTTTTTTCATTTATCACTAAAATATAATCGAAATAAGCACACGTCAGAAAGGCAGAGAAACCCTGACGTTCTGACAGAGTGAACTTACGTGTAATCCCTAGCAGACAATTTCCTCTGTGTTGCTTTGACGAATTCCTCCATGCACACTTTCCCATCTTTGTTCTCGTCAAAGTTCTTCAAAAATTCCTACCGTAATCGAGAAAGCAAACGTTGACATTTGAAACAGAAAAATGCACCCCCAACACGCTGTTTGAGCACTCAAGTAATTTCACCCATCAAGGTCGAATACCAAAGAAATATGACGTTATAAAACTTCTTCGCAATGAAACAATAGCACCATACAAGAGCAAGTGTACAACAGCTGACTGTCCGACAGCTATTGTTCAACTGTCTTGCCTGAGTGAAACCTGAAGCATCGTTACATTCCTCTGTCAAAGTGCAAACTCCTTCAGGAATGCTACAAAACTGGTATTACTTCAGCACGAATTTTCTCTCCATTGTCGAGCAATTCTAATGTGAACTGGGCTAGGTTATATCAACCTCGCATGGTTTGTGGTACCATTGGACCAAATTTGTATTCAAACATTCTTAGGAATAACAAAGTACATATATGTTTTTCAATGCTAGTTTAGTTGGTACTGACTCACCAAAAACCTTTTTACAAAGGAAGACTTCTATTCCTACGGTAGCTTAAGTGTAACCTTTTGACTCTGTGTAAGAATGATGGCGACGCTGCAGCCAAACTTGAGTTAGCTCACAAGGTGTGTTTATCCAGGAAGTGACCCTTTGATAAAGCAATTTACTTGTTTACCTTCTTGATAATATGTCCTTTTGCTGGAGGCATTGCATGACCTGAGCTGCAGCTGATGAAATTAATTCAAACGGTAGATATCTTGGTGTTAAAAAGTTGGGATTTAGAGTGCAGTGCAAACACAGGTGAAACGTTACTAACAAAACCGCCTCTCAAGTAGCGTGAACTTTCATCCTCCTGCTATCAGTCGGGGCGAAAAATCATCCATTTTTATAAAATAGCTTATGACTACGAATGAAAGTAATGAGGAGGTGAATAAAACTCAAACCTCACTTCTTGTGACTCATTCATTTTTAAGTAGCCAACATAAGTGTCTCATGTGCTATGGTGAACTAACCATCGTACCTCTATAAAGAGTATCGATACTTTAGCGGCCGTCTTTGTATACACCGTGCGTCATTCTGTGACCGTGCCGAAAAAAATACTGTAATAAAAATCCATTCGTCCTCGCAGACCCTTATCCTGAAGTGGCTTCAGATTGATGGTACATGGTCTGGATTGAGAGTCTTGTTTGTAACCTGACGTAGGCCAAGAAATCACAATAGATCTGTCAAAGTATAAAATGACTGTCGATACGGTCCGCCAGAAAGCTGATTGACGTGGATCCCATATATATGAACGTGGACAAAACATAACCCTATCAACTGAAATTTTCGTCACTCAACGGAATTTAATTTTGTTCTTTGAGCGGACAAATTTATACAGGGCCTGAACAACGGTGAACATGTTGCATGCGTCTACCACGCGTAATATATGCAGCGAGCAAGGAAAAGAAGAGCTCGGGTGAGTTTATTGTTTGATCAGTTGGAAGTTGGTCTGTTTGCCGAGCCAGGCGATCGTTCTCTGTTAGAATACGAGGAGAAATCGTCGGTGCGCGGTTGGGTATCTCTCTCCATAGATAAGTTACTTTTCCAGTGTTTCCGGTAATCTGGTCATGTGTGTGGAAGCTATTTATCTGATCAACTCAAACACTACATTTTCTCCGGTTATGGCAGAAATAAGTCAGTCACGATTAAGTAAGCAAAGGCCAATTTGATTCGGCAACGACCAAAGGAGAAACTCTAGCCAAAATGCATCTGAAACTCTAAGTTAATAAAAGCTGGAATAGTTCATCATGACCGCACCCGATGATTGTCGTCACTCACTTTTGCTCTTGACTTTTTAAAACCGAATCTTTCGAGGCAATCGGCGATTTCACTCAGGCTTAGCGCACCATCTCTGTTCTTGTCTACTTCACGAAATTCCGTCTCCAAAACCGTATCCAAATCCATTGCTCTAGAGCCAGATTAGAGAAAGAGCTTTAACAAACAAAAATGACTAAGACCTCGGGAAAAACGCCCAGAAATTTGCCGCATGCCAAATAGATCACGAATACGACTGGACTATTTATTGGGATCAACTGATGCTCCGAACAACGTTTTCATTTATAGGGTTGTTTTGACTTTTAGTGGAAAAGACCGAGTACGCTGTCCAAGTGGCTCAAAATGCCAGCCTGATGATATTCCCATTATTCTTGTGCATCACCAACTGAACGCTTCCGTAGACTAATACATTCTATTGACGCCGATTAAAAACTTCCTAGACACACTTAACTCAAAAAACCGTCCACCTCAATTCACATCCTGACTCGTTTCCAACCCATGACCCGCGAATCTCACCAGACACTACGCATATCTCTCATACGATAGTCAATAAAAAGTAATGCATCACCGGAGGAGAATGCGGTTGCTTCGGTGCCACACAACTATGTCATTTTATTCGGAGAAAGCCTCATAATGGAAACGGAACCTAGAGATAGACTACTACGAACAATTTGAGGTGCTTACATCCCCAACACTCGATCAGACTATCCGGAGAGAAACTGATGGCATGAATGCCACTAATGTCAGCTAGCCGCGTTATCGTCCAGTCCTTACTAGAAATTACTGAGGCTTGCTTGGAGTTGCCATTGAAAATTATTACTAATTCCAGCGAATTCCGCTGCGACTCTTTTTCTTCTACTCTACATCGCCACTCCGTATTTAAAGCATTTCTCTATCTATATTTGATATTTACACATGCATGAGGCCGTTATGGTTCTGGCCACGTGGTAAAATGCACAGAGACGAATGAATGTCAGCCATAACTTGAACCCAGAGATTGAAGGTCAAAACTTACTTTCTAATAGCTGCAAATGTGACAGACATTGTTGATTTTTCACAAGGATGAGGCTTAGTTTTATCCAAAGGTACTAATCATTGTTTGCGGTGCCTAAACAGTCATTAACATGTGCCGCGGTATAAATCTTGTAGTGGTTTTCAGACTTTCTTATTACCGGTTACTTAAAGGCTGATTTGACATTTATTCATAAATGTATGAATTTTTCTGGTAGAGCCCGTGTAAAACTATATAATACATAGATACATAAGTGTTATATATGCTGATTCGCCGGCCTGTGGTATCTGCTGCTGACCCGCTCCAGTGCCTAGTGTCGGAGAGAAAAAGGCTCACGGAAGGGAACACAATAGCTATATTCCAACAAAGTGGTTGCGAGAGCGCGAGTGCGTGCGAGTGCGAAAAGTACAACGGCCTCAAGCTTTTTATTGGAAGGACACTGTCTGAACTTGGTCCAATGCTGACGCACGCGGTCTGGCTTTAGTACGAGGCAGCGACGTGCTGCATATTGCGGAGGCGTTGTCTGTCCTTGATCAACGCTGACTCGCGCTGTCTGGGTTTGATGCAAGGCTGTGACGCGCTGCATATTGAGGGGGCGTTGTCTGTCTGGTCAACACCCAGCGGAGCTGAGAGTCTCCGTAGCTTCCGGGCATTCAGTGGTTGCTTTCAGGAAGCTGACCTTCCTGATACCTCCCCCTTCTGAACGTTCAGCGTAAGATTTTCGTCGCGGATCAAGTTGTAGGGGTTCCACCCTCTTTCTGGTGCGACCGGTACGGCGTCTTGGTTGCAGCAATGGATCTGTCTTGAGCGGTACACGCGTAGCAGTGGCTGTAGGTGTTGGTCTTGGGAGGTCAAAGGTTTCATGCAGTAGGTTGGGGTCTAGTAACTGTTCTTCCGCCTTTAGGATCTGTCACTGAGTCGGCCGTAATTGGTTGACATGTCGTTTCCATATCAATGATCCCACTTGAAAGCTGTAAGTCACCTGACCGATTCTTTTGAGGACGACTCCAAAAGTCCATCTTCGGTGCCCGGGGCGATAGTCCCTCACAAGCACACGGTTGCCAGGCCGGAATGTTGGCTTCCCTCTTGTCGGTGATTGAAAACATGTAAGTGTTGGTAGGATAACGTCATGGGCAAGTCTCAACCGTCTGCTCACCATAACCTCTGCTGGAGAGCGACCGTCCGGAGACTGTGGATTAGGAGTTGCTCTATAGTCCAGCAGGAACGTATCCAGAAATTCTGTCGTGGTCCCCTCCCCTTCTGCTTTGGCCAACGCACGTTTAAAGGTGTCAACGAACCGTTCAGCTTGACCGTTGGATTGGGGATGGAATGATGGAGAAGTAACATGTGTGATGCCGTGTCTTCGAACGAATTCGCTAAACTGATGGGATGTAAACTGAGTACCATTGTCGGACACAATAGTTTCCGGGATACCAAATATTGAAAACAAATGTCGCAGTTTAGTGATGGTTGCCATCGTTGTTGTCTCCGACATAATAAAGACTTCAGGCCACTTACTGAATGCATCGACAACGATGAGGAAGCTTTGTCCGTTAATTGGTCCGGCAAAATCCACATGGATGCGCGACCATGGTTTTTCTGGCTGTGGCCAAGGCTGAGGTGACTGTCGGTTGGGTAACTTCTGGGCAGCTGCGCAACGGAAACAACTCCGACATAACTGTTCAATATGCTCATTCATACCGGGCCAGTAGACATAGCTGCAAGCAAGAGCCTTCATGCGGCTTATCCCTGGATGTCCACTGTGGAACTGTGCTAAGACCCGTTGACGAAGTTCGGTGGGAATGACAATTCGGTCACCAAAGAGAAGACAGCCATTGACAACAGATAATGAACTCCGTCGCTGAAAAAGTTTCCGGAGTTCCCCTTGTGGACTGGTTGTTGGCCAGCTTGATTGGTGGTACTCCATTGCCTTTTGTAATATGTTGTCATTTTTGGTGGCATCTCGCACCGCGTCAAAAGTCACGGGTAGTTGGTTCATGGTATCCAACACCACAGCACGGACTTCCGGTCCTGATTGGCTCCGTTTACTTCGTGACCTCCGGGTCTGACTACGTCTTTGGCTAGCTTTCCGCGTCCGGCACTGGCTTTCCTTGTGTCCACGTCGATTGCACACTGAACATTTGTGCTTTTTATACGGATACAATCGCACAAAATGCCATTCGCCGCATTGCCAGCATGCTGAAGGAGGCTTTGCTCTATTCGACTTTGTCACCACAGGAGGTTGCTTCGATGTCGTCTTGGTAATGTTGAAAGCAGGGTTGGATAAGGGCTTCTCCAACATGGTCGTGTCATGCTTAAGATTTAAAAGGCGATGGCACTCATGGGTAATTGACTGCAGCGTTATCTCGGAAGTTTGTTCAATCTTGCTCAATATTCTCGCCCTGATGTCACTGTCTGAATGCGATTGAAGACCACATCTGAAAATAAGGCACTTGAACTGGTCTTCCGTTATGGTAGATAACTTGAATTGTTCGCATTCAAGGTTGACTCTACGGGCATAAGTGGTATAGTCCTCAGACTCCGTTTTCGCCAGTTTCATACATTGGTAGCGAATATTAAACAAGAACGAACGCTCACCGAAAATCATTGAAAGTTGCTGCACGGTTTTGTCAAAACTGAGATGTCGCGTGTTCTTAGGCAGGATAAAGTTGGAATACCGTGTGTGTTCCGTTGTGCCAAGCTTTCTGAGCAATAAGCGTACTCTCCAGGCATCATCTGTGTGCTTCAGTTCGACTTGGAAAACATCTTCTTAACGCCTGAACGACGAATCGAAGGTTAGGCCGGCATCAGGGTCATAATGGAATTCAGTGATGCTGTTGGCGATCGAGTCGACTGAATTTGTATCTGGAGCGGAATTTGGTGGTTGAATTTTCAGTTGCTGCGTCAATGTTTCCGTCAAACGTAATTGCGCCGCTTCAAACTGGTTTTGTTGTTGCAGGAGAATTTCTTTCAACGCTTCAGCAGTTATTGTCATGATTCTGTGGGTTCGTGCATCGCAAATCTGTTATATCTGCTGATTCGCCGGCCTGTGGTATCTGCTGCTGACCCGCTTCAGTGCCTAGTGTCGGAGAGAAAAAGGCTCACGGAAGGGAACACAATAGCTATATTCCAACAAAGTGGTTGCGAGAGCGCGAGAGCATGCGAGTGCGAAAATTACAACGGCCTCAAGCTTTTTATTGGGAGGACACTGTCTGAACTCGGTCCAATGCTGACGCACGCGGTCTGGCTTTGGTACGAGGCAGTGACGTGCTGCATATTACGGAGGCGTTGTCTGACCTTGATCAACGCTGAATCGCGCTGTCTGGGTTTGATGCAAGGCTGCGACGCGCTGCATATTGAGGAGGCGTTGTCTATCTGGTCAACACCCAGCGGAGCTGAGAGACTCATTCCGTTCCGGGCATTCAGTGGTTGCTTTCAGGAAGCTGACCTTCCTGATAATAAGTAGTCGACATTTTCTGGTCTGTCACCCATCGGGACAGATGTTCAGGAAGCTGACCTTCCTGATAATAAGTAGTCGACATTTTCTGGTCTGTCACCCATGACCTCGGGACAGATGTGTAAATTGGAATGAACAAAGGATTTATGAGTTGAGTTTACTACAAAATAGTGACTGTTAACAAAGAAGAAAAACTAAAGCCACATGTTCTACAAATTCTTTTGGACAGCAGTTCGCGCACACCGCCATTCATCCACGCAAGTGCTTGATCGGTGGTGTGCTGAATTTGTCACTTATACTTTATATACGCAGTATACATTACATGTAGTATATTGTGTACATTTCCTTCACGTAACAACTTCTGAGAGGAAGTACTTGTGACAAGTTGAACGTTCGCCGTCTCTTACACGGTAGTACTTGCACGCTCGGGGTCTCGTTACAGGTCCCGTTGCACATGATACAAACTGGCATATGTGTGAGAAAGAATGCAGCATATGCTAACGTTAAACCATAAATTCTTATTTGCCTGTTTAAGCCCTAAGTGTTCCTCCACTCATGCATTTAGGGCATTTTACTTCCATGTAGAAGCAAGCCTTGGGAAGAACGAAATGTCTGAATTAAAACCGGAGCAGTGTCAAAACGATTTCTTCGTCTATCTGGAGAGTTGGAAGTCATCAGGTAAAACCATTACTTAAGAACCGTCCAGCGCAACTTCTAAATGTTTTCGTGAAAGACCTCATAATTACAAAGTCTATAACATAACCATGATATAAGACTAAAATTCAGAAAGCAGAACGTGCTTAACTATTTCCTTGAATAACGGTGATTAGGTACTTTTCACTTCTGAGATGAAGCACCAATCGAACCTGTCATTTTGGCTACCCATACACTGGAGTTGCGCGTCCAGTAGAAGGGCGGGACATTCTTATCATCCTTCTTCAGAGACATGTTTTTAGATATCATAGGTCAACAAGTGGTCAGTTGCAACGCCGGACTTGATTAGCCTAACTTTGTCATTTTATGCCTTGGCTTTTTTCAAAATCACCTCTTCATAAAATATCATATGCGTTAAGAAGCCGACCTTGTCTGTATCCCTTCCAGCGGATGAATCATCTCAAGGTCACCTTCCAGTCTTCTGCAGATGCCACATTGGCAGAGGTACAATTTCTATGCATCTTTATGTTACAACGTGTTGTAAAGTTCAAGTTTCATGGTCCGATGCTGTCAATATTTTTGATTTCAGATCTTGATTCCACACTTCAACAACGTACAAAGTTAGAGTTTTCCGACAAATTACATCAGTACCCAGGGCGATTTCTCTCTCTCTCTCTCAATACAATCATCAGTCCGTTTGGTTACAGTCTGGTATGCTACATTCACGCAGCTACTTGCGACCATTTTTCTTAGTTTAGCTTTTTATGATCTTTATGGAGCCTGTTTCACTTCGGGCACGCCATACTGGTGTCTGCTACAGATAACTATTTCCCCAGATTTCAACAAATCTCACGCTCAGTTTTGCCGATGTGTCATTACACCAAAGACTGGTGTTGGACTTTGGAATCTGCTTAAACGATTGGGTATGTCGTATTTCATAAAAAGAAACTAAGTAAGTAAGCATGAAATGATTCACACGAATAGAGCCGAGCACAGGGAATAAGACGATGAAACGTAGCACTGTGGACACAAGGCACCACAGTTATCAGTGGGCTAAACTTTTATTGCTATGCGACGGGCTATTTGAAGACAAACAATTGCCTTGCAATGTATGTACACTAGGCAAGTGATGTCGGTGGATTTTGATTTTGAGGTAACTTTTATACTTTACATATAATTCTATATTTTTTTGCCTTACATTCATATTTATACACTTGCTTACTACACTTGAGACGGTGATACTACTGATGGGGGAGGGATGAGAGTAGTATGCTTTCTTATAAATCCGCTTTGCGTCTCTTGAAAATTGAGATCTATTGCGGAATTTGTCTAGTCACTCCGTAGAATTTGCTTGGATTTGAGTAACAGTGGGTGAATATCCAGGAAAGTTCAGAAAGGTGCGTTCAAAGAGAAGAGGGATATTCAGTTTTCGTAAACAAGATGAATATGAGAGTTTTGCGTCCTGTCCAATAGTCTGTAACTGTTCATTTGGCATTTTCTAATAAATAACTCCGCAGCGAAGGCCTTCTTCCTTTCACACCTAATTGTTTGCTAGCAGTTGAAAAGCGTGAGCATACATAAAACGTCTTAAAAGACGGGCGGGGAGAATTTCGGAATTTTCTCGGAAATTTCGTAGGTCCTTAAAACGATTTGTGAACACTGGAATATTTAGCTCAAGTAAACACTTCATGACCACTCGCTCGCCGGGAGTCGTTTCGCCCTACGTTTCCCGGGGCCGCGTAAGGTGCGGACAAATCGCATGGCAACTGAAAGACTGGCAGATCCGGATGTCAGACGAACTTACAAGAATCGTCTTCTAGAGTCACTTCCAAGTGCTCCACCATCAGACGTGAACTCATACTGGGACGAGATTGCTACCTCTTTGCATAGTGCTG